>NW_026932446.1:0-5299 GCF_032062105.1 Saccostrea cuccullata | reverse complement strand
TGCAGATATTGGTGCATGATATGAACATAAACTGTAGAATGATTGGTGAATGAATTTTTTTTTCTGTAGGCATTAAATTTCTTGTTTCCTGTTGATCTTGTATAGCAGCCTCCTTAAGAGAAGATTGAGATCTTTGTCTCTATGTACATGTATACCAAAGCAATATAGCTTTTCTTTATAGATAAATTGAACACCCCCGATTATAGAGCATGATTTCATGGACAGTATTTTTCACTTTATGAATATTCAAGACTTTAAAAAATATTTATATTTCAAGAATATTGCAATAACTCTACTGCATCAAATGTATGATTTTTAGCTCTTCTGAGCCAAAGGCTCAAAGAGCTAATGCTATGGCCATTTGTGCGGTGTGCGGTGTGCGTTAACTTTTTAGAATATGGGCCATAACTCAAGAACCCTTGGCCAATCAGTACCAAATTTGTCACAGGGTATCCTTGGCCCAAGGGCTACCCTTTATACTAAAATAAGGGTTGGAACCCTAAAACAAGGGGAGATAATCAGGAAAACAAAACCAAAAGTACTGGTTGCTAAAAATCTTCTTCTCCAGAACCACCAGGCAGATTTTTACCAAACTTACATACAAGGATTAGGATATGTTGAAGATTAAAAATTGTTCAAGGCATGACCCTGGGGCAAAGGGCGTGGTCTCAAGGTCACTTCAAAGTTGACCTAAATTTACAATTAATAAAAACGTGTATATTTTGCTTACTATAAGGACTAGGATCATCAAATCTTATAAGTTGATGCATCTTACGAGTTCACATCATGTTAAATCAAAAGTAGGTCATGGTGACCTACTTTTTAATTTTGTGGGGATTTGTTTTCAAATTGATTTGAAGGCATATTTTGGACACTTTAAGGCCTATGATCATCAAACTTTGTCAGTTGATGCATCTTGGGTCCTTGAACAATGACAACTTAAAAGTAGGTCACCGTGACCTACTTTTTGAACTTTATGACTTATCCTTTTAAAAACATTAAATCCCATTATTTCAGACACCAGGAGGTTTAGAATCATCAAATCTTGTACTTTGATGCATCTAAGGACCTTAAAACATATTTATGAAAAAGTAGGTCACTGTGACCTACTTTTTGAATTTTGCCGACATTTGTTTTCAAATTGTTTAAAATGCATATTTTGATTACCTTCAGACCTATGATCATCAAACTTGGTCAGTAGATGCATCTTGGTCTTCAAAAATGTCGACCAAAATGTAGGTCACGGTGGCCTACTTTCGACATTTTATGGCTATATTTCAGTATTTTAAGGATTTATTGGCTTAGAATCATCAAACTTTGTGAGTGGATGCATATTTAGTTTGGAGAGTGACGACCAAAAAGTAGGTCATGGTGACCTACTTTTGACATTTTATGGCTTTATTTAAGTATCTCCGGTACTTATTGGCTTAGAATTATCAAACTTTGTGAGTTGATGCATCTTGGGTTTTCGGAGAGTGAGACCAAAAAGTAGGTCATGGTGATCTACTTTTGACATTTTGTGGCTATGATTTTAATTATCTTAGGTACTTATTGTCTTAAAATCATCAAACTTTGTCAGTTGATGCATCATGGGTTTTCAAAGAATGCTGACCAGAAAGTAGGCCACAGTGACCTACTTTTGAATATCTCAGGTACTTATTGGCTTAGAATCATCAATCTTTGTCAGTTTAGGCACCTTGGGTTTTCTTTAGAACTTTACCAAAAAGTAGGTCACTGTGACCTACTTTTGACATTTTATGGCTATATTTAATTATATATAGTACTTATTGGCTCGGAATCATCAAACTTTGTCAGTTGAGGCATCTTACGGTTTCATTGAATGTCCAACAAGAAGTAGGTCACAGTGACCTACTTTTGAATATCTCAGGTACTTATTGGCTTAGAATCAGCAAATTTTCTCAGTTTAGGCACCTTGGGTGTTTGGATAACGTCGACCAAAAAGTAGGTCACCGTGACCTACTTTTACATTTGATGGCTATATTTAATTATCTCTGGAACTAATTGGCTTAGAATTGTCAAACTTTGTCAGATGATGCATCTTGGGTTTTCAGAGAATGTTGACCAAAAGTAGGTCATGGTGACCTACTTGAATATATTCAGGTACTTATTTAATTAGAATTATCAGTCTTTGTCAATTAATGTATATCGAGTCCTCAGAAAATTCCAATCAAAAGGTAGGTCACTGTGACCTAATTATGGTATTTTATAATTATATTATAATATCTTCAGTCTTAACTGGCTAAATATTATCATACTTTGTAAGTTGATGCATTTTGGGTCTTATGATACTAATAGAGTTGGAGGCTTCTAATAGAAGTGATAGATTGTACAATTTATCAGAAGAGCGATTCAAGGCCCTTGGGCCTCTTGTTTTTTATTTTCTTGTGTAATTACTGTAGATTATTTTAAAATTGGAATTATGATGTTAGCAATAATATTTTTCTTGTTGATTGTAACAATCTTTAAGAATATTTTTTAGATATATGAGGAAAATCTTCACATAAGCCTGTTTATAACATAGAATGTTTCAGAATTGTTCATATTCTGCATAACAAGCTAGCTGCACATTTTTTGTCATTTTCTACATTTGTCTTTCTACTGAGATTTTTTGTTCATACAAATGACTTTGTTCCACTTCATTACACTTTGTAGGGAGGTCGCCCACTCACGTTCAGCATAGTAAGTTCTTCTTCCACTGTTTCTTCCCTCCATCTTCCCTGCAAATGTAGCTCTCTCTAAATGTTAAAAGTCCTAGCAGGGTTTGGCTGTTTTGAGAAACCCCCAGTATGTTCCTGGTTTAGAGGAGTTTAATGTTTGTACATTTCTTGTGATTTGGAACCATTGTCTAAAAACAGAAAACTGTTCAGTATTATGTGTAACAACTGGATGATAGGAAGAGATTAAATCAAAAAAATTAATATTTCTCTCATATTTCAGGAATACCTAGTGTCAAATTTATCAATTTTTTAGCACCGGTACATTAAAAACAAAATGTAATTTTTGTTAGATTTATTTTATTTACTGAAAAGTTTTATGAAAATCGGTACACTGACTTCATTTCTTGCAAAGTTTTGGACAGTTTTTGATATAAAATTTCTTATATCATATAGAAGTTAGTGTCTCTAAGTATTTGTCAGTGTAAATTACTTTACTGAATGATTTAAAATCACACAACATACCCGGTAATATTTATGATGCTTATTTACTAAACAACTTAAAGAACTTAAAGCAACTTATTTGCCAAATAATTATTTTTTATGGAGCATGAGGTTCATGCTTTTGAATGCATGTCATTAAAATCATCTTTTCCAGCACATTGTATATCAAGTTTTACGTTATTTAATTGATTGTTTTCATTTGCAATGATTGATATAAAATTTACATCCATATCTACAAATTCTCTTACAGTTTCTTATCTTTACACTTTGCATTAAAACATCAGCTTCATTAGCTTGCTATATTCATCACTCATGCTTTCTTCTCTTTTGTTAATTCATTAATTTTTCGACAAATTACTTTAAAACTTTGTCTGTTTTGTAAACTGATTTCACAGGTTGTTTCTTAGATGGAGGTCTTGTGAAAAGCATGCTGAACTTAACTTCATTCAGACCTTTTTTTGTTTTGAATGGAATGCAACCTCTCATATATACATGTATTCCTTCAGTATATGTTTTAATTGTACACATTGACTTACAGTGTTTAATTGTAAATTACGTAACCTGGGCAGGTTCGAGCTCTCTGTAATTACAGTGGCACTCCCAGCCCCGGGGCCCGCCCAGCCTTGAGCTTTCAGAAAGATGATGTGATAAAGCTACTGAACAATGACGCCCAGTGGTGGAAAGTAAGTACTTCATTTACAGCGGAGAGATTGATACCTGTAAAACAAAAATCATCAAGTTGATTTCAGAAACTAAATGGCTCTAAATATAACAGAACATGGAGTAAGAAGACTTTTATTAGGTCACCTGGGCAAACTCAGGTGACCTATTGCTATCTGTTTCGTCGTCCGTCGTCGTGCGTCGTGCGATAACATTTGATCATTTTCAGCTTCTCCTCTGCAACCACTCAACCCATTTCAACCAATTTTTGAATAAAGCATCTGTGGGTGAAGGGGAACAAAAATTGTGAATTTCATGGTCCCTGCCCCCCTGGGGCGTGGGGGGTTGGGCAAAAACCACTAAAATTAGTGCAATCTTTAAAAATCTTCTTCTTTACTCCTGGACATCAAGCAGTAACTTTCCGGTATGATTGTAATCAGCATTGAGTCCTCTACCAAAATTGTGAAATTCATGGCCCCAGGGTCAGGGGTTCTGGTGTTAGGGCGGGGCTCTATTGATTATATAGTGAAAATGCATTAATTCTTTGAAAATCTTCTTCTCTGCTCCTGGGTATGCTTCTCTGCTCCTGGGTATTAAATAAACTAACTAAGTTCATAGTTATGATCAGCAAGAGTGCCTCTACCAAAATTGTGAAATTCATGGCCCCAGGGGCAGGGGGTTTTGATGTTTAAAGGGGGGGTTTATTGAATATATAGTGAAAACGCATTATTTCTTTGAAAATCTTCTTCTCTGTTCCTGAGTATTAAATAAACTAATTAAGTACATAGTTATGATAAGTGAGAGTGTCTCTACAAAAATTGTAAATTTTATGGCCCCTGGGGTCAGGAATTCTGGTGTTAGGGTAGGACTCTATTGATTATATAGTGAAAATGCATTAAATCTTTGAAAATCTTCTTCTCTGCTCCTAGGTATTAAATAAACTAACTAAGTACATAGTTATGATGAGCAAGAGTGCCCTCTTCCAAAATTCTGAATTTTATGGCCCCAGGGTAGGGGTTCTGGTGTAATGCGGGGCTTTTGATTATATAGTGAAAATGCATTTATTCTTTGAAAATCTTCTTCTCTGCTTCTGGGTATTAAATAAACTAATTAAGGACATAGTTATGACGAGCAAGAATGCTTCTACCAAAATTGTGAATTTTATGACCCCAGGGTCAGGGGTTATGGTGTTAGGCTGTGGCTCTATAATGATTATACTGTAAAACGAGTATATTTGGCGCACTACTAATTTTAGCGCCTTTGGCGCAAGAGCCCTTGAGCGCTAAAATTTTTGTGCGCTAACAATTTTTAAATATCAAATTTTTGTGTGCTCGAAGCTTTCACATAAGTAAATGTTAAGTTAAACGCACTACGTAATGCCGAAAGGTCATGGATTTTAATTCACACTGTGTCATGGTAGGTTACGAAAAGTTTTTGGGCCAAAAATTTTAAAAACATCC
>NW_026932445.1:0-5353 GCF_032062105.1 Saccostrea cuccullata | reverse complement strand
CAGGTAAGTCACCTACAGTACACACACAGACAACAGATAAGACACCTACAGTACAAACAAAGACAACATATAAGTCACCTCCAGTACACACACAGACAACAGATTAGTCACCTACAGTACAAACACAGACAACAGATAAGTCACCTACAGCACAAACAAAGACAACAGGTAAGTCACCTACAGAACAAACACAGACAACAGATAAGTCACCTACAGCACAAACAAAGACAACAGGTAAGTCACCTACAGAACAAACAAAGACAACAGATAAGACACCTACAGTACAAACACAGACAACAGATAAGTCACCTACCGGACAAACACAAACAACAGATAAGACACCTACAGTACAAACACAGACAACAGATAAGTCACCTACAGCACAAACAAAGACAACAGGCAAACCACATGGACAGAACAAACACAGACAACAAAGAGTCACCAACAGAAAAACACAGACAACAGATAAGACACCTACAGACAAACATAGACAACAGGTAAATTATCTATTTGTACAAACACAAACAACAGACAAACTACTGACAGCACAAACAAAGACAAACAGGAAATCATTAACACAGACAACAGATAAGTCACCTACAGTACAAACACAAACAACAGATAAAAACCACTAAACACAGACAACAGATAAGACACCTACAGTACAAACACACACAACAGGCAAACTACTCACCCAACAACACAAACAACAGATAAGTCACCTACAGTACAAACAACAGATAAGTCACCTACCCGTATAAACAGACAACAGGTAAGTCACCTACATCAAACAACAGTAGTCACCTAGAAAACACAAACAACAGATAAGTCACCTACAGGAGGCTGGTAAGTCACCTACATCTTAGTCAAGAAGGATTCAGATAATCCTTTAGGAGGCTGGTAAGTCACCTACATCTAAGTCAAGAAGGATTCAGATAATCCTTTACAGTACAAACAACAGGTGAGTCACCTAACAGCAGCAAACACGGACAACAGATAAGTCACCGTACAGAACAAACACACACACAACAGGTAGGCACCTGCCGTACAAACACAAACAACAGATAAGTCACCTACAGTACGAACAATCAGATAATCCTTTATAAGGCTGGTAAGTCACCTACAATAACAACACAGACAACAGGTAAGTCACCTACAATACAAGCACAGACAACAGGTAAGTCACCTACTGTATAAACACACAGACAACAGGTAAGTCACCTACAGTACAAACACAGACAACAGGTAAGTCACCTACAGTACAAACAACAGATAAGTCACCTACAGTACAAACAAAAACAACAGATAAGTCACCTGCAGTGCAAACACAAACAACAGGTAAGTCACCTACAGAACAAAAACAGACAACAGGTAAGTCACCTACAGTACAAACACAGACAACATATAAGTCACCTACAGTACAAACAACAGGTGAGTCACCTGCAGTACAAACACAGACATTAGAAAGTCTCCTACAGGACAAACAACAGATAAGTCACCTGCAGTACAAACAACAGATAAGTCACCTACAGTACAAACAACAGATAAGTCACCTACAATACAGACACAGACAACAGATAAGTCACCTACAGTACAAACAACAGATAAGTCACCTACAGTACAAACAACAGATAAGTCACCTACAGTACAAACACAAACAACAGATATGTCACCTACAGTACAAACAACAGATAAGTCACGTACAGTACAAACAAAAACAAGAGGTAAATCACTTACATAGTACAAACTCAGACAAGTAGTAAGTCGCCAACGCACAATCACAGATAACTGCTAAGTCGCCTACCTTCAAAATCACCAGGTAAGTCGTCTATAGTATAAACTTAAGCAACTGGTTATGTTGCCTACGTACAAATTCAGATAAACTGTAAGTCGGCTACGTACAAACTTAGATTGCTGGTAAGTCGCCTACGTACAAACTTAGACAGCTGGTAAGTTGCCTGCGTATTAACTCAGAAATTGTTAAGTCACCCACGTACAAATTAAGGCAATCGGCAATTCGCCTAAAGGTCTTGTAAATGTAATATAACTATTCTATTTTGTTATTTGAGCTTTCGTAATTCTATTTCAAACCGATAAACTGTTTTTTCTGGTTTAATTTTTTTGTATTTTATTTAAGACCAATGTATTAATTGTGAATATATAGATTTCCTGACCCAACGCCAGAAACAGTGGCATATATTCAAACTATTCCGAAGCAAACACAAACTGTTTACGTCACAGGAGGAAATGAATGAACTGATTGTGACGTCACTCCGCAATTGATATCCTACGTAAAGCCAAGGCCTCAGACACAGACTGTTTACGTCAGTGGTAACAATGAGTGTCTTGATTTGGACGTCACGCTACAAATGGTATCCTACGTATCCAAGGCCACAAAAACAAACTGTTTACGTCACATGTACGAACGAATGTCATTACTGTGAGCCCATTAAGCCTCAGATGGTATCATACGTAAGACCACGCCCACAGCAGCAGACTGTGTATGTTACAGGTACGTAAATTTTAAAATATGAAAATGCTGATACATGTTTTATATTAATCTCACTTTTCAATAATAAAAAGAAAAAAAAGATAAAAAATGTGCTCTTAACTTTTTTTCCGCCAGGAACGCAGACGGAATGTAAGGAATGTGAGAAACCTCATACTTACGTCATCCAGAAACCTACACCTCAGAAAGTGTATATACAAAAACCGGACACGACGGGTAACGGAATACCGATCTATGTAAACAGACCACGCCCACAAAAACATACCATGGTTGTCACTCAAACACAGAAATGTCATAACAGTCACACGTGTGGATCAGGTAAGGAAAAACACTAAGGTGTCGTGCAGTTCGGATAATTACACATCACGTGAGGACAGACACGGATCTAGAAGTGTCATACCAGTAATATTTATGGGTCAGGTCTAAGGATAGGTATCGCTAAAAATTTCTTATCGCGATTTATATCACGATTACTTACCAAAATATCACAATGATATCACAATATTTTAATAAGCAATTTTTACAATTATTTAAAATGAATGGTCATTATTTTCTTTAAAATACGCCAGAAAAACATAATTTCATTATTTTAAAATTCTTATGTAAATAAAATAAATAATTTTTGGTTGGTAATATGCCTTTCTTTCACCTTTTACAACATTTTTTGAGGACTTTCTGTAATTGTCATTTTGAAAGTTTGAACAAATAATTGATGTTACATTTTTGTACAAGATCACGAATACATGTAGTCAATTTGTTGACTTTAAAATCATCTTACCTTAATTTGGTTCTATCAAGAGAGTTTATGTCTGTCTTTAAAGATCTTAAAGTATTTTTTATGGTGAAATATCCGAACCCAAATGATGTTGCATTTGTGGATCTTACTATGACATTTTTTGTATACACGGGCTGTTTCAAATCTCTTTATGTAATGACGTAGTGTTATTTAATCATTTTAGGTTCTTCTAGTGGTAGCTCAGGTGGTGTTATCATGAATGTACTGACGGGTGGATCTGGTTATATCAGTGGCGGATCAGGGTTCAGTTCTGTTGGAGATGGTGGATCCAGGGGAGGCGGTGGTGGGACTCCTTACGGAATCAGTGGCGGATCAACTGTTTACAGCAACGGGCGCGTGGTAGGAATGAGCGGCAGCGAAAGTGGTAAGATCCAGGAGGTTTTGACTGACCTAATCAAATTTAATTTTAAAAATACCATAAATACACTTCATTTCTATGATAATTAAAGACTTTATTACACTGAATGCATATTTATTTTTTTTATTTCTATTGTTTTACATTGTAGTGTATTGTCCTCTTTCTTTGATTTCTTTTATTTATACAATGTAGCGTATTGTCCTTTTTTGGTTTATTTTATTGAACATTGTAGTGTTTTTTCCTCTTTATTTGTTTTATTTGTTTTACATTGTAGCGCATTGTCCTCTTTGTTTAATTTGTTTTACATTGTAGCGTATTGTCCTCTTCGTTTGTTTTATTTTGTTTTACATTGTAGCTTATTGCCCTCCAATGAGGCATGACTGTCATCCATCTTGTATCAAGTATGACGATCCTCACTGTAGGTGGTGTCTATGTGAAAGGTAATCACGTGTGTAGGCGGTGTTTATGTTAAAGGTAATCACGTTTGTAGAAGGTGTTAATGTTAAAGGTAACAGGGATGGGGTAATCGTAATCAGTAATCGTAATCAGGTGTAATCGATTACAGTTTCCTAAGTAATCATGAGTAATCAGTAATCATCCATTTTTCTCATTACAAATCGTAATTTAATCGATTACTTTGAAAAAAGTCCTGTAATCATGATTACTTTTTGATTACTTTATTATTACAATTATTCAAACAAAGTTATGAAATAATGATTTTTGATGATATTCAGTGAGCGAAAGTTATAAATGCTTCCAGAAATGCTTATAATCAGGTTCATTATCCAGACAATGAGTAAATTCTATCAGTTTTCTTTCAGTAGTAATTTCAAAATGCTTTAGCAGCTTAGCAATTCACCATTTTGACTTGATATACTGTATATTTAAACTGGGAAGAAAGTTAATAATAGGATCATCTTAAAATTCGATTTTTTTTGTTTCAATCAATTATCATGTGTGAAATGCTACATTTTGTTTTCCCCGAAAAATATTTCTGAATAAATGTGTTTTTTTTTTTAAACATCAAATATTCCTTTATTGAGATGTGTACTGGGGTATCATCTAAAATCACTTTGTTTGATTTTAGGTGTACAAAAAAGATGGGTTAATTAATTAGTATTAAAACACCGGTATACTGAAGTTAGGTCAGTTTGGGTTATAACAACTATTGAACTTTTCATGCTTGCCCCATCGATGTGTTAATTCTTGTAAAAACATCTAGTAATTGGCAGCTTAATTGAAAACTTCATTACTCATCAAGAAGGTCAATTACTTGACTGTGTCTCATTTCTCTATAGAATCCCTTTATGCATAATCATAATTATGTCCAATTTGATAAATGAGTTCTTTTTATTTCTATCTCAATAATAACACAGATATTTACTTGAATTAAAGATAGGAAACATGAACTTGATAAATCTTATGCATTTACCACCAAACTTTGTCTGGATTCTACCTTTAAAATAAATATGATATTTAAGAAGAGAAGACTGAATAAAACATTCTGTTGTCCTTGAACTTCAGAAAAAAAACTTGATGTAATCTAAAATAATCATAAGTAATCATGATTACATGAAGGAAAAGTAATCAGATGTAATTGATTACTCTCAAAAATGTCTGTAATCAGCTTGTAATTGATTACTTTTAAAATCCAAAGTAATTGTAAATTAATTGATTACTTTTGAAAGTA
>NW_026932444.1:0-53395 GCF_032062105.1 Saccostrea cuccullata | reverse complement strand
ATTCTGCTTAATATGAATACAAAAATAACTCTGCTAATAACGGAGCGCAATTTGTACCAATGGGAATTCCAACAGATTGTTGAAATACCTAGTCTCTAAAAACCACATAGATATTGTCAATCAAAAACAATTTGCAAATGACCAATGACGAGTTAAGTAAATTAACGAGTTCCATTTTTATTGAAGAAGCAGCTGTCAATGATATCAGAAAGCCTGGATTTTAATTTGTCGTGGGGGAATTGTTGTGTATAAAGATGAAAAGTCGTAAGTTTTTAAGCTGGTGATTTTTGTCTTGTGATTTCAAATTGTTCAAGAGTTCTTTAGAATTTTTTAAGTATCCACATCTGATTCACACCACTTCTTGAATATGTAATTGAACAGTTCTCTTGAAGTTTTTCCTTCATCACTGTCAATGTCTTAGTGAAAAGTAACGAAAGAGGCTTGGTTGGACATTTACTGGAACCTGCAATGTTTCTTTGTTTGTAAGGATTCTTATGAAGTTTCGGAATTCAATATATAAATAAGGTAGTTCAAATTCATTTTGGCCCTGTGGAATATTAAAAGTATTCAAAACTGACAGGTTATTTTGAAGAATTTCTTCCTTAGAAAGAGAAGTATGAGTATAAGTAGGATTACTATTTGTAGAATTAAATCCAAGTTTTTCTAGAATGCAATTCACGTAATGAACCTTGCAAACGAAGACAATGTTGTTACCTTCTTTGTCAACAGAAACCAGTACGTACTGATTATATAATCTATCTAATTCTTTTTTCACTTCTGGTTTATTGAACACAGAAGGATAGATGGTTTTCATTTTGCCCCTCATCTCCTAATACACGACTTCAACATAGATCTAATACATTTTATCCATTCTGACAAGGTGTCAACGTCTTCATTTTCATATCTGGCCCATCGTCTGGCGTAATTTTCAACAGAATCCATAAGAAAAAAAAAAATTCTACGTTATAAAAGTAAAGAAATAAATGAACTTTAATGCACATTATGATAATAATTTTGTTGGTTTAATTTTAAATTTCTTTGTCTAATTTTTACCCTTTTAGTTTATATGTTTAGCTCTCTCCTATCTACCAACTATGGACAGACTATACCAATTAAGTAATTATTTCACCTGATCAAATTCCCGTTTTGCACACATTTTCTCTGTACCTGAAATTCAAATGTGTGCAAAACGGTAACAAACCGCTCTAGCGCACCCAGAGCTGACCGCGAGCGAACATGTAGCGAACCCGGAGCGCACTCAAAGTGCACCCAGAGCGGTCCCAAAATTTCTGAAAGCGAACCCGAAGCGGACCCCGAGCGAACTCGGGAAGCGAAACCGGGGCCGCTTCGGGTTTGCTCTGGTGTAAGTTTTGTCCGGTCGGTACTGTATCTTCATCAACTGCATATGGAATATTCATATCTCAGATAATTCGATACACGATAGCATGTCTATGTATAAAAATTTTTAAAACGAGGTAAATTTTTGATAATTAATAATGTGAAGATATTTATTCTAACGTTAATTAATCAATGATGATGTGTTGTGATACATTAACATTTAGAGCCTGATGTATCAAAGTTGAAAGAAATCAATGAATTAATAATTCTTAATAATTTCTGAGAAAGGGATATTTTTGCTTTAAACTTAACTTCTTCAGAGTGCGGTGATGAAGAAAAAATATTAAAATTCCATATTTTAAAGATAGCTTATTAAAAACACTATACAACATTTCAACAAAAGACGCATGAACGCAGTGAAAGAGCAGCAAACTTTTCATTCTGATATTTATAAATTGCTGTAGTAATTTTTTTTCAAATTATATTAACTCTAATAAAACCTTCTTGTTATTCTTAGGTTTCTTAATTTTTAAACAATTTTGTGCAAATTTCTCAAAAACGGCTCGAATTTCCATGAAACTTTCAGGACGTAACATCACTTGAACCCTATGCGTTTTTTTCTGTTTTGATGATCACTTCCGGGTCCGGAGGCATTTTAATGATTTTTTAAGCGATTTCTCGGCTTTATATATATTTATATTTATGTAGATTTGCAATGTATTTAAAACCATTTCGCAAAACACAAAATTTTTAACAAGATATCTTTTTTACCTGGAAATATTTTGTTAAAACATATAGAACAGTCGTTTTCTTTCAAATGATATCTTTTAAACTTTAAAAATGAGTTTTTCTTTTATATCTTTATGTAATCTTTGTTCAAAATGTCAAGCTCAATCTACTGGAGTTCATAGCTTTATCCGAAGCAAACATTTTTAATGTTCTTAACCCGTTTTTGTGTAATATATGTCCTTGGGATAAAAATTAATTTTCCGTCCGTTGTTGTCACTTCCGGTCAACCGGAAGTAGCAAAAAATGGCTTATTTTTGCATTAATTAACATAAATAAGGTGATTTAATTTTTGGGCAAATTTTTGTAAAAAATGAAAGTTTTCCGGTCAAACAGGAATATAACGAGCTTTGCTCTAGTTATTCATATTATTATTTTTTTTATTACAGAGTTTGTGCACGCGATTTCTCGGAAACGGCTCGTCGATTTTCATGAAACTTCCAGTGTGTCAATTAAACCTGATATATAATTTTTTATTTTTATGGTTTCCGGTTTCCAGATTTCCGTGATTTAGTGATTTTCAGAGGGTCATGTCGCATTTTCCTCAAAAGTGCTTTTAGAAAGAAACGTAAGATTTTCAGCGATGATAGAGCAACGTGTGCTGATGTGACACACACCTTTCTTATTCTCCGGAAGTGCAGCACCTCGGCGCTCGCTATGGCTCGAAAAAAGACCTATCGGGAATTCAAAAAATTTTCACACATTTTTGGCAATATCTTTTTACGTATATTTTGTAAAGACATGTTGTGAAGAATGTCACGATCTTTCAAAATATACAACAATAAGGGGCTGGCCCTTATAATAAAGGGCCAAAAGGGGCCGAAAGTTTTTCCTTTAAATCTCAAAAAAGTATTGGGAATTACAACAAAGTTGTTCAAAATATCAAGCTTTATCAAATGATGTCGTCAAAATACGTCCGACGAGTTTTCCGGTCAAACTGCAAAAATTGCATATTTTTGCTGTTTTTGACAGGTTTTTGGATATCATATGTAACTGGAAGCTTAAATCTTAATTTTTTGTCCGGCGACGTCACTTCCGGTCAAACCGGAAGTATTTACGGTCTTCCGTCTTCAGCGGAAGACCTTCTTGTTATTTTTAGGTTTCTTTTCCACTATTTTTATTATTATTATTGTTTTTTTTTCTTACCGATTTTGTGCACGCAAGTTCTCGGAAACGGCTCGACGGATTTCCGTGAAACTTTCAGGACATTTTAACCTTATGCGTTTTTTTCCGTTTTGATGACGTCACTTCCGGTCCGGAGTTATCGGCACTTTAATGTTTTTTTAAGGGTCAGTTTGTCCGCACGATTTCTCCTAAACGGCTTTAGGTAGACACATGATACTTTCAGGTATGGTAGATCTATGTTTGTAGATTTGCGGAATGTATTTCATTTTTATCTGTATTCGGTATGGCAAAATAGTCGTATCGCAAATTTCAAAATTTACAACACCTTTTCTACAATATATTTTTACTTGGAAATATTTTTTAAAACATATAGAACAAAAAAAGTGTAGAATTTCAAGATCTTTCAAATGATATCCGAGAAAAGGGCTTAAAATTAAGGGACTAAGGGGCCGAATGTTTTTCCTTTATATCTCAAAAAGTATTGAGAATTTGTATACGTCAAAGATGGTCGCTATGATTCAAAATACGGGGTGTACTTCCGACATATACGCGTATTTTTGCCGTTCTTGACAGGTTTTTGGATAACATATGTCTCTGGACCATTAATTTTCCGTTCCTGTCAGACCGGAAGTAGCCAAAATGGTTTATTTTAAAGGTTTTTGATGCAAAATTGAAATTATAAAGTGACTGGAGACGACTTAGCTCATTGCTTTCTTTTTTTATGTCACTTTCGGCACTTCCGGTCAAAACCGGACGGAAGATCTACTCGTTGCTTTGCTAGTTATTAAGGTCTTCCGACTTCCTTCGGAAGACCTTATTGTTATTCGTCTGTTTTTTAAGGTCTTCCGATTTAAGACCTTATTGTTATTCGTCTGTTTTTTATTATTATTATTATTATTATTATTATTCTTTTTTTCATAGTTAGGGCGATAAGCTGTGCGTGGATTCAGGGATGATGCATCATGAAAATATCTCCAATGTTTTCCAAAAAATCCTTTTCATTCGCGATTTTTGGGGATTTTTGTTTTTTTTAAAAGGCATTTTGTCCAGCAGTTTTCTCGAGAACGGCTTATGATGAAACTCACTGAGGTGATAGAATATAACTCCATTATACGACCTTTATTGTTCGGCACTTCCGGTCGCAAAAGGAAGTGAATTGTGCAAATTTTCAACTTTTTTGTTTTTCAATATTTTTCTTTAGTTTTTTCAGGGTTTATAGAGTGAATAATTTTATATGTTCAATTTGTTGATGCGTGCATATATCGAAAAGATATGACCGAACCAAACTTTATCCCACTGTAGGGGGTTCGATCCCGCTGGGGGCGTTTCAAAAATTTTTCTTTGTTTCTGCCTTTTATTCATTTGCAAATGACTTTTCTCTATTTTTCAACATGTATGGAATATTTTGCCGATTTTTATAAGCTATTTCGGATATTTTGAGATATACCTGTAATCCTGATGTTTTGCTATGAATAAACGTAAACAAAAAAAGCACTCTGAAATCTATTTCCTGGAATAACAGCATAGATTACTGGATTTGTTGCTAGCAACAAGAACGCATCTAGTTATTATTATTATTATTTTTCTTTTTCATACTTAGAGCGATATCTCAGCTGTGCGTGGACGGGAAAAGATTTTTACAGGGATGATGCATCATGAGAATATCTCCAGACGTGTTTTTCATTTTGTCGAAATTCACTTTCGTACGCGATTTTGGGGGATTTTTGTTTTTTTTTAAAGGCAATTTGTCCAGCAGTTTTCTCGAGAACGTCTGAAGATATGAAAGTGAAACTCACTGAGGTAATAGAACATCAAACTCCAATCTGAACAACGCCCTTTATTTTTCGTCGTCTGCACTTCCGGTCGCAAACGGAAGTGAATTCATATAACTTTTTTGTTTTTTGATATTTTTCTATTTTCAGGGTTTATAGTGTGTCTAATGGGAATTCTAAATATGTGTTCCGTGTCTTGATGCGTGCATATATTGAAAAGATATGACCGAACCAAACTTTGTCCCACTGTCGGGGGTGCCGTGGGCGTTCCCAAATTTTTTCTTTGTTTCTGTCATTTTTCAATTGTAAATGCCCTTTCTCACTTTTATAACATGTATAAAATATTTTGCCGATTTTTAAAAGCTATATTTGAAGATATTTTGAGGTTTACCTGTAATAATCATGCTATATGTTGAGAGACTGCTGTAAATGAACGTAAACAAAAAAAAATTCTGAAATGGAATGAGGCAGCTTAGTCTCTACGAAAAGTCGGTCGGAAGACCGCTTGTTGCTCTAGCAACAAGAACGCATCTAGTTAAGGTCACTTCCTTCGGAAGACCTTATTGTTATTCGTCTGTTTTTTTTTATTATTATTATTATTATTTTTCTTTTTTTCATAGTTAGGGCAATATCTCAGCTGTGCGTGGATGGATTTGAAAGATTTTCACAGGGATGATGCATCATGATAATATCTCCAGAGGTGTTTTTCATTTTTTCGAAATTCACTTTTGTTCGCGATTTTTTGGGGATTTTTGTATTTTTAAAAAGGCATTTTGTCCAGCAGTTTTCTCTAAAGATATGAAAGTGAAACTCACTGATGTAATAGAACATCGAACTCCAATCTTTATTTTTCGTCGTCGGCACTTCCGGTCGCAAACGGAAGTGAATTCGAAAAGTCCCATTTTTCAACTTTTTTGTTTTTTGATATTTTTCTTTAGGATTTACAGGGTTTATAGTGTGTCTTATGAGAATTCTTAATATGTGTTCAGAATCTTGATGCCTGCATTTATTGAAAAGATATGACCGAACCAAACTTTGTCCCACTTTCGGGGGTTCGAAAAATTTTTTCTTTGTTTGTTTCTTTTTTTCAATAGTAAATGACTTTTCTCACTTTTATAACATGTATGAAATATTTTGCCGATTTTTAAAAGCTATATTTAAAGATATTTTGAGGTTTATCTGTAATAATCATGATATATGTTAAGAGACTGCTGTAAATGAACGTAAAGGGGAAAAAAATACATTCTGAAATCTATTTCATGGGATGACGCAGCATAGATCTCTAACAAAAAGTCGGTCGGAAGACCGCTTGTTGCTTTAGCAACAAGAACGCATCTAGTTATTATTATTTTTCTTCTTCTTCTTCTTCCTGGGTACTTTTTTGTCCGGGATTGATCTCGTAAACTATACATCCGACTAAGGTGAAATGTTTTTAGGGTCAGTAGACATGTTATGTAGATTTGTGGAACGAAGGTCATTTTCCGCGCACGTGCTTGCAAGAGCGTGCACGTGCAACATGTGAAATGACCGATTTAATTGATATAGGCGTAACTTTTTAAATTTTTGATGAAATGCTTTGAAACTTATAATATAAGGATATATTAGAAGCATAGACAATATGACATGGTCAAAATAGCAAGATCTCACGCGCATGCACGTGCGCTTTGCTCTGATTGGCTGAAACTAAAGTCTCAATATCTTTCTTATTTTTTGACAAAATCCTTTGAAATTTTGAGAATAGCCATGCATTAGAATATCCTACAAAAAGATATATAGCAATTATCATGAAAACACGTGCATGCACGTGCGCTGCAATCTGATTGGCTTAAACTTTAAATAGCTATAACTCCCTTGATTTTCAACCAAACAGGATGGGATTTGGAACATAGATAGATATACTAGACTACTACAAGAAGGTGTGGTCACCATGCACATGCATACACGTGCATGTACGTGCGCTGCATTCTGATTGGCTGAAACTTTAAACAGCTATAACTCCCTTGGTTTTCAACCAAACAGGGTGGGATTTAGAACATTGATAGATGTAACGGACATCTACAGGAAGATATGGTCACCATGCTCATGTATGCACGTGCGTGCACGTGAAATGAGCAAAATAAAAAAAAGAACACTTGAATGAGGGTATCTTTTTATTACTTTTGGATTAAATGCTTTAATATTTAGTATATAAAAATATATAGATGATATGGTCATTACGCACATGCATTCACATACGCACGCAAAATTTGAATGAACTTTGTACACTTCTGGGTAAACGTTATTAAAGTCTCAAATGCATCGAGTTTGTCTTATTTAATGAAGCTTACAGGGAATATGGCACCAAAAGGGAGTTGGGGAGCGTTTGGGGAACATCTGTAACGGTCCCCGTTACAATTAGCACTAGTTTAAATTGCTGTAGTAATTTTTTTTTCAAAATATTAACTCTAATAAAATCGGTACTGAACAACAATAATTAAAGAGTGCGTAACAGTTAGCCAATCACTTTTCAGGCATTTATTACGATTCCGATATATATATTTATGCATATATATATGGCAGTTTTAAAACCATTTCGCAAAACACAAAATTTAACAAGACCGCAGCAGTCGTTTTCTTTCTTAAACTTTAAAAATGAGTAATCTTTATGAAATTTTTTTGATTGTCGGCTTCATAGCTTTATCCGAAGCAAAAATTTTTTCTCATAAATATTCTTTGAAACCAGAGTTTAATGATAAGAAATCAAATAACGAAATTTTAGGAGAATATGATTCTCATTCTTTGATCGAGTGTGCCACGATGTGTCAAGGCAAGTGTAGCTTCTATGGCTTTAATCCTCAGATTCAGAAATGTCGAATCCACAAGAGGGTTTTTACTTCGGGAGTGTCTAATGAGACTGGCTGGAGATACTACTCACATGACTGTACGTATTACTGTTATTTTTCTCCCTTAGTCGTTTGTTGGTTACAACCCACTCGAGTTACTTTTTTCCTGCAAAAGCTTCGACATTCATTCCCGTACTAACAACTAAAGAAAGCAATTTTATTGTTTAAATGAATTCCTCTTCAACATTCCTACAAGTAAGAAATACAAGTGATGTTCGGATTACCAACAACATTTTATTTCCAACACTTATCCTTAATGTGTCTCACAGGTATCCTCTTCTCAATACCTGTATTTACAAATAATTAAAAGATTCTAGTATTTTATTTTCCCTTTTTCAGTAATTCCCTTAGATTGTACGGACCTTTATACAGATGGTCGCTATGATTCCGGGGTGTACGACATATACCCATATGGGACCATTACCATTCCTGTCCTCGTGTTCTGTCATATGACCACAATGGGCGGAGGGTGGGCGGTTTGTACAAATGTTAAATTTACTTTGAGTTATATAATTCCTATTAAGTGTTTCGATTCTATAAAACGATAATAAAATACGAGTTTCATATCATAACACATGGATTATACAATTGTTCAGAACAGTGAATTGTATATTGCTATAATTGATAATTTTTAAGGCGATTCAAAAACGAGTAGACGGATCTGTAAGTTTCAATAGGAGCTGGACGGAATACAAGAATGGTTTTGGTGCCCCAGAACAGGATTACTGGATTGGTAAGAATAAATCTCTTTTTAAGAGGGAAAGAATGGGGGGACTTAACGCCCTATTTTGGATCTTTTTGCGACTCCTCTAACAATCTGTAAATAAAGTGAATCCAAAATAAATCATGAGCAATGGAAAGAGCAACATATAATTGGCTATATTAGGTGGAACATTTGTGCAAAAACAATGCCCCGTTGTCGTGTATCAAATTAGAACAACGATTCATGAGTGTCGTCTTCCGGAATTCGACATGTACCCGGAGTGGTTTTTATGTCACACAGTCAATATTTATAGGAGGCAGGGCTATCGATCGGTGTCGATGTTGTCATTTCTCTCTCTATCCCCCTCTCTTTCTAAAAATTCGAATACGTGTTTAGCATACTGTATTACAGCGATATGAAATTATTTTAAAAATGTGATGACACGCAAAATTAAAACAATATTTAATTTTGCTAAATTCTGAAAACGGCTACAAAAAACGCTCAAAGACATGATTTAGATCGAGGTCAGTTGAAGAATACAATGTAACTGTTTTCAAGAGTACACTCGTAGGTAGACATCACGTGACGAATTGTAATATTCATCAGGTCAATCGAAGACATTTCAATGGAAAGCGAGAAGTTTGTTTTGAACATGTTTTTTGTTAAATTAAGAGTGAGCGCACATTTGTCGGCTTTTCTCCGTTTAATATGACATTATTTTGTTCAATATACAGCTACAGTTTTCGTAAGAACAGCCGACAAACATGCGCTGACTATGTATTCAGACGATGAAAAATGCGTGACCCTGCTTATCTATTGTCAGTATTGATATTCAAGAAATCTTCGATATTTATTTAGTTTACCTCAAAAAGAGCATTTTAAATTCACGCCTGTACCAAAATATACAGTTAAGATATGGGGGGTTAATATGTTGGAAAAAATTTAACATTTTATGGAACATTTTTCTAGCCAGTTAAGTCCACCCATTCTTTGAGCGGTTCATATTTAACAAAATGTTTTTATTGCAGCATATAATGGAAATGTAAGCGTATCAAATATCTAAATTGAGATTGGGTAATATGCATTAGACAATACTCTATGATCATGTTTGATTGAAATCTTACATAAAAAAGAGTACAAGAGGATTAAATCACTCAGCGTAAGAGTCTTTAAAGGAGACAAAATTTTGCATTACTGTCTATAGCCCAAGTAAATAGCTTAATTTTTAGAGATGGTAAATTCATATTCAAAATAACATTCTTGCTTTGCAATATATTTTACAGTTGATTTTTTAGTAATATTTTAATATAGGAAATGACGTAATCCATCTGTTAACAAAGAGAAAGAACTCGTCCCTTTATGTGTCCATCACTCTCCAGAATGGTACGACGCTGTATGAAACGTACGATCGATTCTCTATCTCCGATGAAACAGGGAAATATCAATTCTTTTTGGGAGGACCTGCCACAGGAACCTTAGGTATGTGACTGTGAGTGTCTACCATGCTAAGAAAAAGGAGAAAGGGTCAAAGAGTAAGAGCAACAAATATATACAGAGAATGCTGAGTTATATAAATGTGTTTATATTGTATTTCCAAAAAAAAGTCATGTTATATACACATTTATATAATTTATATTTTTTTCTCATTGCATTGTTCTGCTTTAATATTAAAAGAGAGCTCTGAAAAAATCCTGTTGCATCACGTGTATATTGTGTAGGAGTACATCACATCTGTTGTAAGCATGTGAAACTACATCATCACCTGTATCTTGTGTAGTAAATAACGTAGTACATGACAATTGTATCGTGTCGTAGTAAATAAAATCTATATCATGTGTAGTTCATGACATCTATATCGTATTGTAGTTCATCACATCTGCATTGTGTCGTAGTAATCACGCCTGTATTGTGTCGGAGTACGTACAATAATAATCTCCATATTTTGTCGGAGTACATCGAACCTGTATTTTTTATCAAAGTACATAATATATATATAAGAACAAGTCCAATTCATATATCATATCAGCGTAAATTCCTTTTATCGTCAGAGTAAATCACATACATAAAAATGCACTTTTTAAAGTTGGATTTAGAATTCCATTTTTTTCTTGGAATCTATGTTGTGTAAACGATCTCTCAGTATCTTTATCATGTGATACCATTACTTTCTCGGCTTGTAATCTTCTTAAAGGTAAAGCCACATTTCACCTACATAAGAGCACACCATTATAACCAAATAGTACATCACACGAAGTTTGTAGATCTTACTTATATGACAATCACAAAGAGTACAATAAATGTCCATGAGGTAGCTGTTTATTCAGATTGAAAACCATACAATGTTGTATGAAACTGTCAAGTGTCTATGAAAGATGAAGTATATGGAGCTATAAACAGACAAAGCTCAAAAGTCCATTAAACAATACAAAAAAAGAGCAGAGCAAACACTGAACTCCAAACGTCAGATATGGGATGAGATGCAGGACACCCACCCTCCATACGTCCCCGGTTCCTACGGCCATGATATGTACTACTAACAATTTTCCGTTCATTTTATAGGTGACAGGATGCTAGACACGGGTGATTCGTACAGAGATGTGTCAGGGATGTACTTCAGCACCCCGGACGTGGATAACGACAGACATGCCGGTCACTGTGCTGCTAACTGGTATGGAGGAGGAGGAGGAGGAGGCTGGTGGTATAACCACTGTCACTACGCCTTCCTCAATGGCATCTGGTCTTCATCCAAATGGAGTTGGGTTTGGTATCCACCAGTTGAAAAGGGCACAGAAGTCAAAGAAACTATGATGATGGTCAGGCGTCACTAGGTACGTCATGATTTCACGATGCGTCACTAAATGCTTCAATCTTATGTTATGCTGTATTTACTGGCGGTTTCGATTTTTTCGCTCACCTGAGCTGAAAGCTAAAGTGAGCTTTTCTGATCAAAATTTTTCCGTTGTCTGTCCTCGTTGTGGTCGTCGTCGTAGTCGTCGTTGTAAACTTTTCACATTTTCATCTTCTTCTTAACAACCACTGGGAAAATTTTAACCAAACTTGGCACAAAGTTTTCTTGGGTAAAGGGAATTCAAGTTTGTTCAAATGAAGAGCCACACACTTTTTCAAGGGGAGATAATTCGGAAATAGGGAAAATTTCGTGGTATGTTTTAAAAATCTTCCCAGGAACAAATGTACCAAGAAAGATGAAACAAACCGTGACCCCCGGGGGTAAGGTAGGGCCATAATGGCTGATCAAAGTTTTACATAGAAAAATTCTTTAAAAATCTTCTCAAGAATAGCAAAGCCATGATAAGTAATATTTATATGGAAGTATCCTTAGGTAATCTAGATACAAGTATGTTCAAATCATGACACCTGGGGGTAGGACGGGAACACAACATGGAATCAAGGTGCATAGGTTTGCTTAGAAAATTTCTTTAAAAATCTTCTTTTCAAGAATAGTAAAGCCATGATAAGTCATATTCGTATGGAAGCATCCTTAGGTAGTGTAGATTCAAGTTTCTCCAAGTCATGACCCCTGAGGGTAAGGTTGGGCCACAGTGTTAATTCAAATGTAAATGGTAATAAAGCCACAGGTAAGCAAAGATATATGCAAGCACCCTTAGTTAGTGTAGATTCAAGTCTGTTCAAATCACACTCTCCCCCCTTTAAGGATTGGTTGGGACCACTTATGGATTTAAAACTGTGAATAATAAAATGATTTCTGCTTTTTCCAAGCTACAATGCTCAGGTGAGCGATGTGGCCCATTGGCCTCTTGTCGTAGAAATGTTTCTCTAGATTATATTTATATTTCAGATTTAAGACGTTTTTACCAAACGCTCGGGGAAGAAAAATGCCAAGGGCACATATGCTACATACCATGATAGACGTTTTTATTATACCGTAGAACTCTTCTGATACAGGAATAATTTTTTTAAATTATCAATGCTATCAGGAAATTCATTTACTCTTTCTACCCTAATTCAAAATTAATGATTTATATAAAACGGAAATGCCTGTTAATGTGTACGCTTATCATAGTTTTAGCGGCTTTTATATTTTTCTGACACTAAATAACATTATCTAATTGATACAGTCATAAATACTTGACTTAAATAAACTGGAAATTCGATTTGATTTTTTGTTATTATTTACAATTAAGACCGCGGAACATTAACTGGCAAAATTGGAATTATACAGCCTACGTCATTTCTATCTGTTACAATCAAAACATTCAGTGATAGACAACGAAATGGGCGGGTACAATTCGACGCGGACGTTTGGAAAACATGGGATTGAAATTGCAGATCAAAATTCATTTTCAATCCACCTGAGCTGTTTTCAAAGCAAAGAGTGAATGTATGATCCAAAATGATTAATCAACTATATTTCAACTCCCAAATACATATTGTTTGAAGTTCACATTAATATGAGTTTTAGCTCATAATTTTAAGAACGCGAAAGACCATACAAGACAATTGTTTTTCAGGAGATATTTGATTCTAGAGGGGGGGGGTAAAAATTGTCGAGTCAGGTCATGGCTTAACATGACAATATATTTTTTTCTAGTATTATAAGAGTGCATGAGTTTTATACTTATTCTCACTGAAAACTGTTGGAAAACTTTATCTAAAAATCGTCCACCACCCCCCCCCCCCCCACCACCACCACCACCATCAACACAGAGAAATACATATAAATACCAAACAAAAATGAAATATTTGTCCCTTAAATATTTATTCTTAAAACACTGGACAAAAAAAATTCAAACTGTACCAAAATTATTTGTCTTCTGGGTCAATCAGTAACAATGTGCCTTCTAGCGTATCCGAGGTGGATTGAAAATGAATTTCGATCTGCAATTTCAATCCCATGTTTTCCAAACGTCCGCGTCGAATTGTACCCGCCCATTTCATTGTCTATCACTGAATGTTTTGATTGTATTAGATAGAAATGACGTAAGCTGTATATTTCCAATTTTGCCAGTTAATGTTCCGCGGTCTTAAATACTGCCGCATGGACTTGGCACTGGGGTCAGGAAACATCTGAAGCTTAAGGTAGATCGCGAGTTTACTGTCTGCCTGAAAACATAGACTTAACTTTTTTTTTTTTTAGATAATTTCTCTCGTTTAAAATTTTCCTTTCTGAATTTTTTTAGATTCTTCTACGTGGTCAAGTTTTAATTGTAATTAGATGCGCTAATGTTGATAAAAAAAAGGTACAGCTTTTTTAAAAAGAAATATGTAGTACAATGCCCTTTTTCTGTCGGTATTCGCATTTCAAAACCATAGTCATTACATTAAAACGAAGCTGACGAATTTAAATCACTCGATACAATAAATGTAAAGTAAATTAAGAATCGATGTTTTTTTTTTTTAAAAATGAATATGTGTTCTCGATGAATTTCTTACCAAAAATCTTTAAAGTTTTTTTTTAAATTTTCCATCAGAAATATATTTTCATCACGGACGTTATATTTTGTTAGTGCGACGTCATTATTTTCGTATATCTGCACGACTTAAAAAATGAATTGATCAACAATTCACTCAAAATAAACCATAAAATTCGTGGATTCAATTTTCAATAATCATTGCAATAGTTTACCCACACCGTGGCATTATTTCAATGTCACGTGTTTTCTTTTTCTTCCAATAACCTCTAGGAGTACGGAAAAATTAAAACAAATGTACATGAATGTAAGAAAAAAACATATTATATAACCGTATTTGAGAACATTTTCAAACAAAAATATTTTGGCATCATTTTTATCTCTTAATGATGTACCAGACTTTAAATCGGAAATAGTGTAATTCCTACAACTATGTCTGCAACTCTTGTTAAGACAACCCCCCGCTCCCACACAACACTCAAATTGCAGCTGTAAGCCGAATCGCTATTGATTGTCAATAATAAAAGGCTCAGAAATTATGGATGACAATTCACAGGTCGTACATATTTTATTATACCCCACGCAACAAGTTGAGCAAGTTGTCAGCACAACTACTAATAAACTGCTGCACACAATTTCGTCAAACTTATTGCAGATATTTAGGACAGATATTTAGGACACAATATGTAGGTGTGCTAATTACCAGGAAATTCCGATTCCGTTATTTTTTCTAGGAATTTCTGCACTTTTCACCTTAGTGTTTTGGCAAAATCTTGAATATAAAGATGAATAGTTTGTCAGCGCAACTTCTCATAAACCACTGAACACAATTTCGTCAAACTGTGCAGATATTTAAGTCACAATGTGTAGATGTGCAAATTACTAGGAAATTCCTATTCCTTTTTTCCCGGAAATTACCGCACTTTTCAACTTAGATTTTTGGCTACATCTTATATTTAGATACATCAGATATTTAGGACACAATGTGTTGATGTGCATATTGCCAAGAAATTCCGATTCCTTTATTTTTTCCGGGAATTTCCGCACTTAGACCTTTGGAGAGCGTGGGTTATGTGAGCTTGCTCACTTTTTCTTTCATTTGGTGATATTTTTTTTGGTGATGTTTCTTTGCTAAATCATTAACGTCTCTCCTGTTGATTATTGTCTAATTTATCAACCTAAAAAGTCATCAGTAGGAGAAATTACATATAAAATGTTAGTTCATTAAGGATTCGGACGTATCATGTACTGTCCATTTCTTTCTCAATTAAAAAAAATCTTATACCTGTACTTGGCTCATACAATATTATTGCGCTTAAACATACCAAATTAAGTTACATTATCACGAAGAAAATGGAAACCTTGTATTATGAGTTAGAGATTACTTTTGTAACCTTATGTGTACAATACTATAACGACTAAGTCAAGTTCTTTTTATAGTTCTTTATTTTTAATTAAACATTAAATTGGCGATGAGCTACAAACAAAAAAATATATACACACATTACCAATAGAACACATACAAAAATAAAAGAATTTATCAGTATATGAATTTAAATTCAACTGAACACATACCACCAAAATATGACGATGCCACACCCGGTCCCTCATACATGAGATATTTCAAACTGCGTATGTGGTCTCTACATTGAAATAAACAAGATACCGGTATTTTATTATATAAACGATGAACGGATATTATATTTCATTTAATTCAAGTTACATACAATACAAGATTAACAACATTCTTACCGTAACACGCATCACTCTTAACTCAACCTTGAACACGTTCCGTTCATAACAAGGGCGTCAGTACAGTGAGTATTAATAGATAACAGGCACACGGCGGGTGTTCGTTATCTCCATATATTTCATTCTATTAATGGACTGGACAGTATTGTCATATTTTTAAAATTGTGTTCCTATTCAAATATATACAAATAAAGAATAACATTTTTAATTTTTTACTGAGCGGGCATAAAAAAAATTGACGTCTGACCGGTTAGTGAGATGCTGTACCGCTCGATGAGATGTAATGACTGCTTATGTTACACGATGGGCGGAACTTGGTATCATTTGTATTGGATGGTTTAACAGTAACGGATCTGAGGTTACATCATGGAAGAAAGTACAAAATACACTTTATCTTAAAGAGATATTAAAATAAAATGTGTAACAAAACATTGACTGACTGACTGTGTTCTCGGGCAAAATGCGTTTGCACAAAATTTGGTTCTTGGGTTGGACAAAACTCAAGTGGCCCTCGAACCCAGTCAATAACTGTATATTGTTGTCAAATATTGTAATTTTACAAGATTTTATAAATAATTGATTTTTAAATAAATTAATTAAATTTGGATTTTAGCATCATCACCATGTCATTAAATTGATTGTTTGCACTACTTGGTAATTAGAAAATTTACGTCGTAATTATTTTAATAATTAAGGACATAAGTGATTTCGACATGTCGCAACACCATATATGTCCTAATTTTTGTCGATTACATATAAAATATATATTGTTTTATTTTTGTACGGTTAAGTAAGTAAAAGGATATTGAAGCCTTATTTCACTGTAATTCTCTATATTTACAACAACAAAAAAAAAAACCCAAAAAAAATGTAAATTGTTGGGATTCACTTAAATAAACTAAAATGCTACTTACTTCTGAGCAGAGGTCATTTAGAGGGAAGCTGTCAAATATTTCTTTTAATTTTAGGTTATTCATATTTAATTAAGGTTGATTTTCCTGTAATATAAAATGTTGTATAAGACAAAAATACCCAAAAAGGGAATTTTTATTATAACCCTGGCGTTAGAAAGTGTAAAATGTAACTTTGCACTGTTATAATTTCAACGAAGTAGAACAGTGAAAATTAGCGACATGAATCAACCGAACTTGTAAGAAATTTATTAGGACCCGACACTCCAAACCACACTTCATGTAGATATGTTTTTGCAAAGAGCAGATTAATATTTGAATTGAAATATGCAAGTAGTTTTAGAGTGTTTCGGCTATTAAGTAGACTTATCAGGGGTCATGGACATAAATAATGGTGTTTGTTTTGGGTGAGACCGGATTATCTCGTCACCTATATTCTTGTGTTTGCTGTAAGCTATGATAGAAAATTAAATAAATTTTTGTTTTCTGGATTTCCAAGAATGGTGTTCCAATATTTAAGAATTCGTTTTTTCAGTCCTTTAATGCAAGGGTTAAATTTAGTAACCAGTACTGTAGGGTTACGTAATGACTGCTTTTGATGATGAGTTTTGATTGATTTGTTTTGATCGTTTCTTTGATAGTAGGATCAATTTCCGAAGTAGAGTAGCCTCGCTTTGATAAGTGCGTCTTGAAGTCATTGAGTGTTGCATGTAATATTTCAGGGTCAGTAGTATTTCTTGCATTTCTAATGTTTTCCATAGACGACATCAATCAACCAGACTTGATAATGAGTTATTGTGTGAAAATTAGCGAGATCAATCAACCAAACTTGTGGGGAGATAACTCTTCAAAAACTTTTGATGTGCAAAATTACTGTCTCCTTACATGTTATCAGTCTTGTTAATTTGGTTCATTTCACTTTTATCGTTATCTAACAATGTGTTTTTAACTAGTTTAAAATTATTTGAAATCAGTCAAAATCCCTTCGTTATACATTGAATACCTTAAGGGGGATGTACAGCCACCTTTAGTGCAGTGAGAACAAAATGTAAATATTTCTTCAAATGGCTAAAATACATTATATTTTGATCAAATTTTAAGTCCTTATGATAAAGATACAATAAATATGCATAACTAAATGCATGTTGTGTATATAAAATCTATACTTTTGCAGAAAAATGCTTTTGATATGCTCTTTAGAACTGCGCAGCTACAGAATTCAGCAGAGCTTTAAAAAATCCAAAAAAAATATGCAAACTGTGCCTTAATGTTCTCTCTATAACCATTTGTTGAGAAAATGTCTAAATTTTGCACTTTTAAATGATAATTTCAAGTTCAAAACTAGGTACCGTTGTCTTCAAAAAGAGTGCAAAAAACCATGAAAGTAGTTCATGGATAGCAGCACGTGGTCTATTTTTAGCACAGAATTTTGTTTTCCAGACCTCTTCTTAATATGGAGGGACATAACAATCTTTAAACGTAGAGGAGAATTACAGTTGCAACATACATGACATATTTCAAATAATACCAGAACACTTTTAAAAGATGAAATGTGTTATAGTGTAGCTTGAAGTAATTTATTTAGTATAATTATCGAACAGTTGCTAAATAGTGTACGTATTGATATAAAAAAAATCTTAAACTGTCTGATTCCAGGTAAGGAAAAATGAGCACCATCAAAGTTAAAAATTAAGAGTTTGTAAATTTGCCATAGATAACTTATATCATCTATCAAAATTTTAATTATCACCAATGAAACATAAAGAAATAAGACACATATAATCGATATGAATGACCTTGTTTTAATACCTTCTAGTACCAGGAGTGATCAAAAAGTTCGAACTATCTCTATATCTACAAAACCACAATTCAGATTAGAAACATAGACAAACACAAGTTCTATAAATAGCATATGCTGAAGTTTTGCTCCTTGTTTGTGATTTTACAATCTGAAAATGACGTCATGCAGGTACTTATGACGAAATTCTATTTGCCCATATTGTCAAAATTAAAATTTTACAAAGTAAAGAAAAAAATCAACATAATTAAATATTTTATACCATCTTTAAAATGACGTTTGGTGGTCCTCCCAACTCAGGGAAAAATTATTGGGTCCGTATTTATAGGTGAGAAAGAAATTCCTTAAAATTTAAACACAATTGTTGACGGAAGAAAAAGAAAAAGATATGGTGTAATGGGATGTAAATTAAAAATAAGTCGGGCCATTTCCAGGCAGTAGATCGGGAGAGAGTGCAACCAAATATTTTTATAACAAGTGGTCTTATAAAGCTAGTACATATTCCATCACGTACTTAGTAATGCAAATTTTTTTAATCTTTTGCACTATTTTGAAAAACAAACATAGGATTTTTTCGGGGGGGGGGGGGCTCTCACTTTTTTTGCGATGATAGACATAACATATGCAATGGACCTTTCTTTGCAAACATTGTACTCGCTTCTAAATTTCAAAGAAACAACTCAATATATTTTATCAAGCTTCGTATGTTCAATGAGCGAGAGCTTACGACGTTGTCAACATAATGAGACATGATGCGTTCTTATGTCCAAACATTACTCCATACAATGTGTTGGTCATTGCAAACAATCTAGCTATTTATGTGAGGTGCCTGAAGGAAATCCTATAACTGCCTATTTTTTCTATCTAACTTCTAAACAAAATATACATATGTACCAATTTTCGAGTGTAAGACATGTAATTACAATTTGTTTTTCATGCACCGCATATTGTTTAACATTTTCAAATTAAATGCTTAGCATCCTCCTTGCAGTGCCCCATTTGAAAATAACTTCTATCGCCACAGAAAAAGACCCTCCGTAAACACATATGTTTAGGATATTTTTATCTTTTTTCTTGGGTTTTAAAGAAACCAACAAAGTATCAAGACTTGTTCCATGAAAAATTAAATATAATCATGGTAATAAACGGATCTATCCACAGCAGATATATGCACATGCCAACCACGTGCTCAGTGGAATAATTTTAACGAGGAAACTCGAACTGTAAACAGATAAGTTTTTCCCGATTTGCTGGAGTGAGGTTAAAATCGCGTTTTTTTCATTAATCAGATGATACGATGCAACAAATAAAAGTAGTAAGTAATATAACCTAATGATTATTACTTAGTAAATTCTTTGTCTTGATGTTATTATGGTCGCATTTATTCTAAAATCAATGTTATTCGAACTCTGTTTGACAGAGGAATGGCGGACGAAATAAACACATTGCCCCAGGAAGACACCCAAATGAAAAATCAAATTTTCAAGAATTATGGATAATGACAAGAAAAAAGCGAAACAAATGGTTGTAGCCATATTATCAATGAATTAAACTAACACCATTTTCAATGCATTTATCATCTCGTAAATGCTGTAGCTGCGCAGTTCTAACATGATTAATTTCCTCCTAATTAAAACAAAATAAACTTAATTGTTGACTAATTTTGGTCTCTAACAGTAGGTAATTAGTGCATTAGCCCTTTGAGTAACTTTGGGCTAGTTTAGTAGAGTATAAAGCGCATTCTTGGTATTTCTTATTTTACACCAGACTAGATCGAATATGGCTTGTACATCCCCCTTAATCCAATCTATGAGTTTATCATATCTGTCAATACGAACGCGCTTATATTTTCACCCTGCCGACACGGAAGTTCGAATGTATCATAAGCTCTGTATGATTAAATCAATCTTCCAAAACCAAGTGTGCAGTGGACACAGCAACTCAAAACAAACTCTGTATAAATTTATATGGGGAAAGAAAATTGACAAAATATCTCGAAAAACGTTACAGTTGGATTTTGAGAGGGTTGGATGTAGGATGACTAATATAGAAACATTTATTAGATTCCTAGAATTTACATGGATTGGAAGAATATCTACAAATAATTCAAACTGAATAAACATTTTTTTCTGAAATTATAATATTAATAAACTTTGACAGGTTGGATCTGAATATTGTAAACAAAGGGCAAAATCCATACATAATATTTTTTGGAAAGAAACTTTGTTTTATTTTGCTGAATTTTTAGAAAGTTTTCATTTTCATGATGTAGATATATTGTTTCAACTATTGTGACATAATAATAAGATAACGATTCAAAATAAATGTGTATTTTATAAGGCATTGTATGAAAAGGGGTTTCATGTAATACATGATTTATTTGATACAGAAGGCAACTTTATTAGTTATGAAAGTATCACAAATGATTATTTAGATAAGTTGCCATTTACTACTCATGAGAGACTAAAGCAAGTAGTTTTATATTCATGGCCAAATGTCAAACAATTGTCAAAAACTACTTATGGTAAACCATACCAACCAGAATTTTTAAAAATACTTTGTAAAAATATTTATGATCTTTTAATGTCTAAAGAACAGCACAGGCCTATTTGTGAAAACAAATGGGCTATTGATGTAAAGTTGGAATTTGAATTTGAGTGGAAGCATATTTATACAAATTTAAAATACTTAACTAAAAATCTAGCACTGATATGGTTCAATTATAGAATCATTCATAGTATTTTAGGTACAAATAAATACTTACAGTTGCATAAAATTACAGATTCTCCACTTTGTTCAGTATGTGAACAAGAACCAGAAACAATTAAGCAATTATTTTTTTACTGTCCACAGGTTTCTGTGGTTTGGCTGGCATTGTCAGATTGGATTTTTTTAAAAGTCTGCTAAAAGAATTGAATTTGATGTAAAGACTGGTATTTTTAGTAGTCTTGAAAAAGATCATGTAGCTATAAACTTGATTATTCTGTTACTGAAGAAATAATTATTTCAGCAATCCAGAAACAATTCTTGTATTGTTTTCAAAGATATTTTGAGAGTTTTATATAATTATTATACTTTAGAAGAAAATTTAAACTGTCAGAAAACACTTTTTATAAGAAAAAAAAGATGGTCCAATAAACCTTTTCGCACTAACCCCAGTCCTGAAACTTGCGCATGCGTATAAGTACTTCCGCGAGGAAAGCGTCTTTGACAACAGAAAGCACTTTTAAGTGACAATGGTTCGGTCGTGTGTTGCATATAAATGCCACAATAAAGCCGACGCGGGTAGTAAGGAGAAAGGGGTCAGCTTTTTCAGATTTCCGAAGGACAAACGAAAGCGAAAGGCTTGGATTAAAGTCATTCAAAGAGATAAATGGACACCAACTGAAGCGAGTTATGTGTGCTCGGCCCATTTCCAGGGAGGATGGCACAGCGACGATCCGGGGGACATCAATTTCAGGCCGACAATTTTTTCGTACAAAGGAAAGATTCCAAATGAAAGAGAAAAAGCGCGGAATCAACGATTAAATCGCAGGAGTATTATACAGGTAAATTTAAAAATTAGAAAGATATAAAATCAGCATATTCTAGTATATATGTCCTGAATATATGGAGAATTGCTCATTATGTTTTAATATGATTTTTGTTGTTACTTATTTTTAAGGTAAATTTTATTTCTTGGCATTAAATTTTATAATTACCGTATATACTCGCCTATAAGTCGGATTTTTGAGAGTTAAACTTTGGTCCAAAACTCTATGTCTGACTTATAGGTGAGTTATAAAATAATTGGTTTTTAAGAAATTCAATTTCCCTAATATAAGCTTAAAAATACGACCGACTTATAAGCGGACTGACTTATAGGCGAGTATATACGGGTAAGTTGAGTTTTTACTTTTTAGTTAGTTTTTTTTTGTTCAGTTGTGGGGGAGTGTGTGGTGTGGGTGAGTGTGTGAGGGAGGGTGGGTGTGTTTACATTTGATTTTTTTCCATATTTTTATTTACTTATCATTTTTAAACATTTTTTCTTCAGTTGTTCATCATCCTTGTTTTATTTGATTGAACTCCCCCCTTACTACAAGAGCAGCTGTTTATAGTCAAATGGTATTCCATGGTAAGACACAAGAAAAGCACTTTTGAATGTACATGTAAACTAGGAATTTAATGATTTTTTGACATATTTCATGCTAAATATTAACACAAAAAATGTCATCATTCTTCAAGATTATTTGAACCATTTTTTTATTGAAAATTTTAAAAACACATATATATTTTGTAAATCATGTAATTTCAAATATCAAACATTACATGTAGTACATGAATATGTTAACAGAAATGTTAATATTGATGTAGGAAATGGCTGAAGCAGAAAATACAAGCAAGAAAATCCTACAAAAGTACCAGGCCTTCTCCTTGATGGTCAATGATTACTGTTTGCCACCGACAGCAGAAGGAGACAACAAAAGCAATGACAACAAAAGCAATGACATAAACTTGGATGACACAGACATCAAGTCATTTTCTGATCAAGGTGAGATAGCTCTAAAATCTGTGCTTAATGCATTAGTTGATTTTAAGTCTCCTTCCCTCTCTATTTATTTCAGCAATTTTTTTATATTCATTTTGCAATATTTACCACATTTTCATGTGTCAATTTTACTGTTAATCATTAAATTATTATAAATTTATAGACATATATTAAAGATGCATTTATTTAAATAATAAAGTTTCAGTTTAAAACTTTTATCGAGATGTACATGTGCAAATACTGGTTAGTCATGTGAACAAACCTCACCTGTAGCTAGTGAAATTATGTCAATCGTTAATTTAAGTGAACAATGAATTTAAAGACACATGCACGACATACCTTTTTTTGATAGTTAAATATGCCTTGCTTATAAAGTGTTATATAAGGAAAAACATTAGCAAGTGTAAAAATAATACAGGTAAGAATAACATGTGTTTACATTTGTTTAGGGGTTCCGGTCACGTGATGAGCCGAGCGTAAGTGTTTTTTCCAGCTCCGCTGTTTGTCTCTTAAATTTGTCCTTTTAATCTTCGTGTGAGATCTTTAAAATAGTTAAAAACTGTCCAGCTGTTTAGACACAGCTACACGTAACTATAATTGTGATTTGTAAATTTTTGTTGTGAAGAAACAGTGATTTTTCCCAACACCATATGTACCGTGAGTAGCTACTCACAATGTCAACAATGTCACTTACAACGCAGAAAGATGGTAAAAAATCAGAGAGTGGGGGAATCGATAAAAAGGCTAAGGGTGACAAGAATACACCAGAGATAAAATTTGTGCAATTGAACCTCCAGTTAATTCCTGCTTCAATTGAAAATACGGTGGTGTCAGGAAAAAATGCCACAAAAAAACAAAGAAGTAGCAGCTCTGATTGCGAGTCAACCAGTGGTGTTAATAGTGCATTGAGTGAGCTCAGTCTTATACAAGAAGGCATATCGGATATAAGGCGAATAATGGTCAGTAAAGATGATGTAAAAGAAATGGTTGCTTCAATTGTGACCGAATTAAAGGGTGAACTAAAAAAAGAAATCCTCGCTGAAGTCAAAGAGTCACTCATACCTGAAGTTAAACAGAGCGTGAAGGAGCAGGTAAAGAAAGAAATCGGGGAAAAGATAGACAGAAAAACAAAGAAGTTTCAAGATCAGACCAAAGATATCTCAGAGGGGTTTAATTTAGAGTTTGAAACATTGAGAGAAAAATTTCACGAGCAAGCAAAAGAACTCAGGGCTCTAAAAGAGAATTTGAAACGCTATCAATATTTGACTGAAACAGCAGTTACTTTAGCAAACAGCAATCAGCAGTATTCACAAAAAGACAATATTAAGTTCACCAAATGGAATGAGCAAAAAAAAAACCGAAAATCTGCGTGCAGATCTCTGTGCAATTTTGAAGGAGACAGTAAACGTTGATCTTCAACCAACAGATATACTAGCCATACACAGAGTCCCAGGATCGGGTGGTAATGTCGGACCACGGCCAGTCATCGCCAAATTTAGAAATACCGAGACGAAAGTGATGGTCCTAAAGAATCGCTCAAATGCGGAGTTGAAGAAGCGTTTTGTGATGCACGATCACTTAACTCCTATGAACGCCAAACTTATAAAAGATTTGAACGAGGACGAGCGTATTGAAAGTGCCTGGTACTTTAATGGCAAAGTGTTTGCGTTGGATTACGATGGAGACAGACACCGGTTTGACATCCTGGACAGTGTTTCTGACAAACTTAAACACAAATAGCACGATTTATGCTTAAACAGCTGGAGTACGAAAAACTTTAAGAACTTTTAAGATCGGGATCGGGAAACAGTAAGCTTTGTGATCGGGATCGATTGAAGCGAGAGAATGCGAAAGTGTGTGACATGGTTTGTGTGTGAATATTATTGTCATCTCCCTCGGGAGATGACACATTGATTGTATGCCGGAAGTAAAGTCCTAGTGTAAGCCTCCATTAATTTTTCGGGAATCCTCGATGTTTTACACTATCCCAAGTGAGAATCTACACAAGGAGTTCCAAGTAACCTGTAAACTGGTTTTCTTTTAGAAGAACTAGCTTAGAAGTGTGTGATCTACTTTCGGTTTAGGCCTATTTGCCTTGAAAGCCAAGGAAAATTTAAAAAAGAAGTACGATGCTTATAAATATCTTGGTGTGTCGTATATATATTGATCCTCAATACTATGCCTTATTAAATTGGTAAGCCACACAAGGAGAACTGGCAATGACGTGATTTCTATATATAGATTTGTAGTAGTATCCTGCCCCTCATTTTTCTTAAAAGTGAACAAAACGTAGGTATAGGTGGCTTCTTTCGAAAGGTTTAAATACTTAAGCTACGTGGGTAGGAATAATCTTTGGACTGCTCTTGGTAATGTTAAAATACCTGTCAACTTACTAGTAGTTTCTGTTTGCTGAATAAGTCATTCGGGAACTTCAGGTATAATAATCCATACATTCATTGCATTAAAATATTTCCCTTTCTGTTTTATTTCTTTGACATTATTGATACCAAAGAGATGGCATTTCAGGCTTTCTGGAAAGCCAAACTTGTCCACATTTCTTTTGTTTTGTTGCTTATTTCTCCAAAAACCATATACTACATTCGACACCCGCTTCTTTGTTATACCCGCACTTTCTAAAGAAAGTTCGGGTATATTGTTGTTACTCAAGTCCGTCCGTCTGTCACACTTTTCTTCCCTAAACTCCTCTTACATTTTACACAGTAGGCTAATCATCTTTTGGGAGATGGTTGGTGGTGTCATGTAGATGTGCAGTAAGGTTTTGGAATTTTGATTTTGCCCCGGAGGGTCAAATGGGGGTCGAAAAATGACGTTTTTTATGCAAAAAGCCCCGTCTTCCCTGAACTCCTCTTACATTTTACACAGTAGGCTAATCATCTTTTGGGAGATGGTTGGTGGTGTCATGTAGATGTGCAGTAAGGTTTCGGAATTTTGATATTGCCCCGGGGGGTCAAATGGGGGTCAAAAAATGACGTTTTTTATGCAAAAAGCCCCGTCTTCCCTGAACTCCTCTTACATTTTACACAGTAGTGTGGTTGGTGGTGTCATGTAGATGTGCAGTAAGGTTTTGGAATTTTGATATTGCCCCGGGGGGTCAAATGGGGGTCAAAATGACGTTTTTTATGCAAAAAGCCCCGTCTTCCCTGAACTCCTCTTACATTTTACACAGTAGGCTAATCATCTTTTGGGAGATCGTTGGTGGTGTCATGTAGATGTGCAGTAAGGTTTTGGAATTTTGATTTTGCCCCGGGGGGTCAAATGGGGGTCGAAAAATGACGTTTTTTATGCAAAAAGCCCAGTCTTCCCTGAACTCCTCTTACATTTTACACAGTAGGCTAATCATCTTTTGGGAGATGGTTGGTGGTGTCATGTAGATAAGCAGTAAGGTTTCAGAATTTTGATTTTGCCCCGGGGGGTCAAATTGGGGTCATTAAATGACGTTTTTTATGCAAAAAGCCCCGTCTTCCCTGAACTCCTCTTACATTTTACACAGTAGGCTAATCATCTTTTGGGAGATGGTTGGTTGTGTCATGTAGATGTGCATTAAGGTTTCGGAATTTTGATTTTGCCCCGGGGGGTCAAATGGGGGTTGAAAAATGACGTTTTTTATGCAAAAAGCCCCGTCTTCCCTGAACTCCTCTTACATTTTACTCAGTAGGCTAATCATCTTTCTGGAGATGGTTGGTGGTGTCATGTAGATGTGCAGTAAGGTTTCGGAATTTTGATTTTGCCCCGGGGGGTCAAATGGGGGTGAAAATGACGTTTTTTATGCAAAAAGCCCCGTCTTCCCTGAACTCCTCTTACATTTTACACAGTAGGCTAATCATCTTTTGGGAGATCGTTGGTGGTTTCATGTAGATGTGCAGTAAGGTTTCGGAATTTTGATTTTGCCCCGGGGGGTCAAATGGGGGTAAAAAAATGACGTTTTTATGCAAAAAGTCCCGTCTTCCCTGAAATTCTCTTACATTTTACACAGTAGCCTAATCATCTTTAGGGAGATGGTTGGTAGTGTCATGTAGATGTGCAGCAAGGTTTTGGAATTTTGATATTGCCCTGGGAGGTCAAATGGGAGTGGAAAATTACATTTTTTGTGCAAAAAGTCCTGTCTTTCCTGAAGTCCTCCTTGATGTTACTCAGAAGACTAATCATCTTTTAGGAGAGTTAAATATCTTGAAAATTATGTAAAACATTAACGTTAAAGAGTAAAAAAACATTGCAAGCTGGGAAACATCTTGAATTTTTATGAGTAATTAATGTACAAATGTCAAATGTGAGAGTCATATCTCATCTCAATCAAAAGTTATAAGCAAATGCAACATTTTTGAAAAGTAGGTTAGGCTTCAAGGTCAAGGTAACAGAGTAAAAGTCATGATTCATTTGGAAAGATCTTATCACAGGTAATAATATACATGCATTATAATATGAATGCCCTAACTTTTCTCTTTCAAAATGATAAATTTATAACAATTTAATTTTTTTGCAAGTAGGTCAAACTTCTAGGTCATATTTAAAAAAAAAAAACCATGCCATTCTCACAGGTAAATACTAACATGAGTTTAATATGAATGCCTTGTCTCTTCTCATTCAGTAGATATGACCATGATAACCAAGGTTAATTTTATTCAGACAGAAGAACAGTCTGACATACAAATGTACATATTTCTATATGAATTGCATGGGTAAAATTGGACCAGTGGTTCTAGAAAAGTTAAAAATGTAAAAAGTTTTCAGACAAACAGATGGACAACATGTCACAACAGACGTTATATGACAAGGAAACCAGAAAAGCTCAAATGAGTGTTTTGAAAGGGTTACAATATGGTTGCAGTACTTGAAAAGCTGGGTTTTTTTTCATGCAGAGATATGCATGACCAACATATTCATGTTTTATATTTTCTTTAGTAATTTGTTTGTTTGTTGTGAATACATATCTCATTGGAATTTTTCCGTCATATGGAGACACCACCAAATAATAATGAAGACAAGATGTGTTTGTGAAACACTGATGTCCCTGTCTGGTAGCCTATGGCGAAGGTTGAAGTTTCTCAAATATATGTCAAACTCAAAGGTCAAGGTCAAAAGGTTCAATTGTTGGTATCAGAAAAAAGTCTTGTCACAAGGAATGCACATGTGAAATAAGTAATCCCTAGTACTTCCTCTTCAAAAGTTAATTGCCAAGGTTAATTTTTTAAGTGGTTCAAACTCTACGGTCAAGGTCAAACATATTTATACCTGTTGACAGTTCACAATGAATACACATGTTAAATGAAAGCCCTAGCACCTTGATCAAAATTTAGGCCAAGTTTAAAGTTGGGTATTTTTCTTGTAAAAATGTGTATTCTAGGTCAAGTTATCAGAGGTAAAAATTAATGGTACCCAAATAAAAGGTCTTAATTGTCACAAGAAATAAACCTATAAAATGTGGAAGCCAATTGTATAGCCCATCCCACTTAAAACTTATGGGCAAGGTTATAATTTCTGCAGACAAATATACAGACATAATATAAACACAAGAAACAAAATATGTACATTAGTCAAATGGAAAAAATTTACCATTTAATTGGAATCACAAAATAGATTGTTATTTCAGGGATAGGGAGTGGGTAGGGAGATTGGAACCCCCCCCCCCCCCCCTGGAATTTCCTTTGTTATTTAAACAAGACTATATACTGAAGCAAATAAAAAATGATTTTGGACATCCTCCCCCTAACTAAGAAAACATTGGTTTTTTTTTTTGTTTATTTGTTTTCAGTGTATGATTTTTTTCTCCTGCTTGTCAGGAAATTCTAGGCATGAATATTTTGACTGAGATGTGAACCCCCCTCCCTACTACCGAAAAAAATTCTGGATCCGCACCAGTATTGGCAGTAACTGAATGTCACATCGACAAGGGGAGATAACTTCACAATATGAAATTCGTCTAGTGTGGCATGCGATGATCTTTGACCCTTTTTGAACTTTAACCTAATCGTTTGGGTTTATTTTACCCCCACTATACTTAAACTTGTACTTACCGACCTCCATAGGTCCTGTAAACTTCATGAAATATAAATCCAATTATAACACAAAATGAATTAATCCAAAGCACACCATTCTGCAGCATGTTATAATGATATTCCATTCGGAAAACCTCCGTGCCGTTGATTCCGTCACCTTATCAGATGAAATGGGAATCGGCCGAGGTGTAAATGGAGTTTAATCTAAAAATATGATAATGGGTGACGCAACGTGATGTGATGTAGAATTTACATGTCAAGAACAAATTTTAAATTAATTCATAACAAACACTGTTTTAACAAAACTGTTCCATCTAGCCTATTCCCAAAAGTATGTACTGTGTGATTGTGGTGTCGAGAGGGGGGGGGGATTAGTAAATTTAAAAAGGTCCTAATATGAGCAAAACATTTATCAAAATCTAATTTACATTATTAATAGAATTCAAACTGGTATATAATGAATTAAGCATGTAAAATAAATATAAGAGGTTCTGAGTTATAGGTCACAGGGATAATTTCATACCCAATTTTATGAATACATATGTAAATTACAGGCACGTAGCAACCGGGGGGGGGGGGGGGGGGGGGGCTGCCCCCTTTTTTTCCAAACATTACCTGTACTATAAGAAAATGTCCATTAAAAAGATGGTTGCCCCCTCCCCCCACTTTTAACCACAGTATATACATTGCAAGGAAATATGGGAAAAATTGGAAGTGAAAGTAATTTTGCCTTGAAAAAAAAAGTGGCCACCACCCCCCACCCCCACCCCCCACCCCCATTTCATTTTTTTTCCTTGTTAATTTTTTTAGGTTAGTAAAAAAAATTTTCTCAGGTTGGCCCCCCCCCCCCCACTTTCAAAAACGATGCTACGTGCCTGAATTATATAGAATTATTTTGACTTTTTCCTTGGTAAGCCGCCCGTAGGATTGTGTATTTAGAGGCAAACACCTTAGTGCGGGTATTACTGTCTCATGACAGCATCTAGTTTATGTATTATTCTTTCATTTTGTATCAGATTCAATGTCAGATAATATAAAAGTTGTTACAGTGAACTGTCAGGGCCTTGCAACACCATCAAAACGATTGTATCGACCATAGAACTAACGGAATGATGCCTTTAAACAAGAATCGTGATATTCGTGTTTAATCAACTTTTGGGAATTACTTCGCTTTAGAAATTGTTCATGCGTAGAACATGCTCTTGTGTATAAAATCAATTGAGAGATATAAATATTAATTGGGTGTACAACTTGTGTGTGTGTGCACTACCGGCGACATTAAATGACCGCCATTTTTACATAAATGTAAAGTCCTAGCAATATAAACCAAACTATTCTGACGTCAGGATTTTCATAACTGATATATTGGTACACAATAAGTATATCTTGAACCATTAATTTTAATTAAAAAAAGCCATTGTTCACAATCTGTTTGGATTGGCCTCGTATGTTCCTAATTTTTATTACTTAAGAATTAGACCCTTATGTAACATTTACCTAAAACCAATTGATCTAATCGTTTTTGAAGATGGAAATTTTTTACGTACATTGAAGATCCTTAAAAAAACAAAACTTTTCCCTATAACTTCAAGTATTCAAATGGAAATAGAAATTTAAATTATCACACGCCTTTATAAAGTAAAAATCAAACAGTTTGGTCATTGATTTTGTTTTAAAACTTTCTCGACGATAAATTATCTTTTTTTCTATGAACTCTTTTAAATCATCTGTGCAGTGTAATTATGTATAGGAAATTAAATGAAAAACATTATTAGTAGGAAGATAATATGTAATATAATATCTTCAATCCCTTTGATCTTCAAACGTCTGAAGGAAATCATGCTCCCTCTAGAGATAAACACAAAATGAATTGTATTTTTAATGGATGGAAACGCATATATGCAAATAATTGATTAAGTCTTCACAAATAATTGTTATTTTTAGGGACCAGTGGATTATAACCCTAACCCTAGCCCTGTCGCCAAATCATAAACATTTGTACAAATGGAATATTTAAATTCCCTGTACATAAGTAAATTCATTTCACAACAAGTCGTTTAAAGTTGATTAGTTGATAAAAAAAAATCAGAAACTATCACAATCCATCAATCAAGAGCATATCAAATTCTAATAAATTAATTTGTGTAAATTATGTCTCAAGCAGGTGAAATAGAATTAAAATTTACTTATAAATCACTTGTAAGAAACATAATGTTGCCTTGTTACACAAAATGGCATTGCAACAATGTGAAGTTAAATTTGTGCGAAGAACCATGTGAGCTTAATGAGTGCTTGGAGCTGTAAATGTAAATGTTCAACCGAGCTTCTTTCTTTACTACTCTCTAAGATATTGGAAGTAATAAAGGAAAAATTTCCAAAGTACTGTTCAATAAGAACAGTGGCGTGAATCAGATGTGGATACAAAAAATTCCAAAGAACTTTTGAACAATTTGAAATCACAAGATTTTAAGAAAATCAACAGCTTAAAGACTTTTTAATTTTATACTTAACAATTCCTCTCGATAAAATGAAAATGCTTACAAAACCCATTTTCAATTAGCCTTTGCATCGTTACGGGAAACGAAAGGAGAGCTAGTTTTTTCTTATTTAATATTGCTGCATTACTTTTGATGAACAGTAAAAAAAAAACCCTTAAAACTCCATAATATTGCCAAATGTATGGAAATCGTTCAATCGTTAAATTACCGATGTTTACCTAATTGAAGACTTTACATAATTATTTCCCCAGTAAGTAGAGTGTTGCGTTTCTTTTGCGTGTCAGTATATATGCGTTTAATTGAGTGACTGCGGGGAAGGGGGTTAAAGATGAATTAAAATGCTTGATAACAATACTAGAAAAAGTATTCGAAATAATTGTTTAATAATAGGTTTACTACGCGTTTCTTTTACCTTTCAGTATATTTGTTTTCATGACATAATATTTCCATTTAGTGTTTTTTTTTTAATTTTTTTAATTGTGTTGTCATTACTATATTTTAAAATCATTTTGTTAATAATTAACATATATGATTCAGAAATCTCTAAAATGATCACTTCTGTTATCACATTTGGTGTTTTTTTGTCACATTACGTCCTTCACATGGAAGTTGTTAAAACGCCACTTAAATATATACGCAACATTTCCAGTGAAACATATATGAAAGAAAACAAAAATTAAAATGGCATTTCATATACTACACAACAACAGTCATCATATTTCATATCTTCGGATATTTTACATGAAAATGTCGTGAATGATAATCAAACAACTAGTAAGCTCTATAATTAACGTGATGACTTTAACTTGACAATTATCAACTTTCCTTACTTATTCAGCATTTATTTATATGCCTTCATCACCTGCATATGGAGTTTATATAATCTCAATTGATTCCATACACAAAAACATTCTTTATATATGTACGAAGATTGTTCGAAAACTTCGTGGACGGGTTCGGTACTGACCGCTGTATTTGTTTGTTTGAAGTGAAACTTTATATACTTTTATTATACCATGTTTCCAGTAAAAATACAACTTTACAACTTTTGGGTCCATTAAATTAAAATTTTACAGCCGTTCTAATTTCTTTGGATAGAGTCGCGGAGCATCGTCGTTTTCTACGTACATGAATATTTTAAGTCGATATTTTTATTACAAATTTTGTTTTAGATTTTGCGCTCGAAAATCTGTCATATTTAAGAAGTTTGTTATTTAAAGCAAGTCGTTTTCAGTTTATCGATTCACAATAAAAGGGGACGGTCTCGGTTCACCGTTGAAAAGGCGGAACATTGGACTCCACAGAGCAGTGCGCTGTGATGTTATTTTATATGGTAGCTGGAAAGACTCCTTTTGAGACAAAACAATAGTTAGATGAACTTGGGGATAGGTAAAAAAAATATGGTGTACAAGTTGTATAAAAGTTTATAAAGAAGGTCGATGTGTATTTAACTTGACGAAAAGTCAGGAAAACCTCCACTTATTGATTTTGACTTGACGGCTGCAATGTTACAGTATTTTGACAAAATAGAAGATAAGTAGTAAGGGATAAATCGGATAAATTTGAAATAAGTACGTCTATGTACATAAAATAATAACAAAATGTCTTGGATTTGAAAAGATTTGAACTCGTTTGATGCCGAAATTACTTTCTACGGACGACAAAATCGGCGGATCGTAGCATGGAAAGAGATTCCAAGAAGATGGAAGATTATTAATAAATCATAGCGACGCAACGACGGCAAAAAATCATGCCACAGTTGTTCCACGGGCATTGACACTGTATGATTAAAAATGAGATAATTTAAATAAATGTGAGTAAAACTGACTGAAATTTTGCATATTATTTCAAAATACGTTATCATTTAATGTAATATACAAATTATTTGCATTGCAACATATCTTCGTGCAAAATTACACTGTCCACTAACTTTTTGAACAACCCTAGTACAATTTGTGAAACGAGGTAAATTATTGACAAACAAATTGATGAAACAAAAATATCAGCAGTCTTGTTTACAGTCATTATTTCGTAATCTGTACGGTTAAAAAATTAGATATTCCCACGTATGACTACAAGAATATATTTCATAAAAACGGACTGGACAGATATGTGGAAGAACTCGTGAATCAGAAATTCAAGCAACTTTTAATGAATCTGTAGAGTACGTTTGTGTATAATAAAAATGTTTTTAACGAAATATATAATAGTGAGAAAAAAATGGCTAGGTAAGTAAACTTACCACCATGATTCCTATCGAAAATGCAGCTTTCAATGAAATGACAAATCCGTACTCTAATTAATTTTGGGGAATGATATTAGAAAGTGTTGAAAAGTCGTACACTATATTTAATGTTATGACTTTGCAATTTTTGTAATTTCAAATTTCGGTAAGTTTTACGCATTCATTTTTGAACATTAATATTGAATATTGAATATTCCTACGGTTAATATCTAACTGAGAAGTAAAAAGCTTGGTGGGACATGTACTTCAGCCAGCTATGTATTTTTGAAAGGTTTGTGAATGAAGTTTCGGAATCCAGTAAAGGTATGGTAATTTAAATTCATGTGGGTGTTGGGGATTTTCAGAATATTTAAAATTGACATATGATCTTTAGAATGTTCTCCTGAGAAATGGACCTATTGGTTTAAGTTCCATTACAATTTTTTTTATTTCGGTGTTTTTGAACACAGATGAACTAATAGGTTTCCAGCTTGCTCCTAGACCCGCTGAACATCAATCAGACACATCATATTCATTCCCACAAAAAGTTAAGGCATGTCATGTCAACATGAAAGGAAAAGAGTTTTATAAAAAAAGTTACTTAAAAAGATATTTGTCGAATTTTGCTAATTGTTAATCATGTTTTCAACCTCACTAAAACTTTACTCAGCAATTATCCATTCCTGAGAGGAAAAGACTTTCATAGACACATTAAGTTTTGTAAAATCAAAGAAAATGAAACAAAAATATTATATATTCTTTTCCTTGTAAAAAAAATTGAGTGGGTTTCACATGAATATTTCATATGCTTTAAATGGCTGCAGAGTAGGTATATATTTACGATATAAGTGTTAAAACATTTATTTTAATTATCATACAAATAAGATCCCGTTCTCTATGTCTATATTGTTAATTTATTAAATACTACCTTTGAAAATGTCCGTCAGACTCTACTCTCATTAAGGATAAAATCATGCTATAGACATCTTTATTTCTTAAAAACTAATCCATTTTTACAAGTTTTACCTCTTTAAAGGACGATATGGAAAAGGCCAAACTTGGTCCCTTATATGATGTAAAAAACAACAAAACAACCCCCCCCCCAAAAAAAAAAAACCTTTAAAGTTTAAGATAAAGTTGCCACCCGGCACCACATGTGCCGACGGAAGAGGACCTGACAACTGAATCGGTGTTTCGGGCACATTTTAGGAATGTTCCAGGTCTGCCACTCGTCAGAGGTCCAACCCAAATTAAGTTTATATATTTTAGCTGTATAGGATCTCTAGCATGGCGTTTCATGCAATATCAAAAGTAGTTGACATGTATTGTTTCTGTTCCACTAATTGAATAAAACGCTGTATCTTTTGAATATGTCAATGAATAAGACAATAACGTGTAAGATATAGTTGCCACCCGACACCACGTGTGCCGACGGGAGAGGACATGACACCTGAATCGGTGTTTCGGGCACATTTAAGGAATGTTCCAGGGTCAGCCACACATCAGAGGTCCAACCCAAATAAAGTTAATATATTTTAACTATATAAGATCTCTAGCATAATGGTGTTTCATGCAATGATAATTGTAGTGGACATGTATTGTTACTGTTCCACTAATTAAGCTTTGTGAATAAAAAGCTGCATCAATATGTCAATGAATAAGACAATATCAAGGAGAGTTGATATTCCCTGAGATGCGAACTTAAATTATTTGCTCGTCTTGTTTTGTGGTACATGTACTAAACGGCTCTTAGATAAAGCTGCAGTTGAGAGTCTTTTGAAGCGGGCGGGGCGACCGTCACATAATGGCGCTGGGAGAGTTAATGCACGTGGCATGAGAGAGCGCATTGGTTGTTTGTTTAGAGTATTGGGTAATTGACAGCCACCTGTTCCCTGATATCTGCTTGACCAATTTATCCTCATTTTGAAAGTATATAATCTGACCATTATTTTCTTATTTTATCCTTTTAGAGGATATAAACACAAGTCAAAATTGGAAACGCACCACTTGGTAATTCTTATTTGTGAATTAAACATTTGCAGGATCGGTACTAGTGTATAAACTATGCCATTATTTCCACAACAGTGGAATTGAGAAATGTCTTAGTATAAAAAAAACGTTGAATGTCCTTCTTCTCCGAAAACCAATTTCCAGATGTGCACTGTGCATCATTATTGCCCAGATATGAAATTCTTGATCACTTAAGGTGGTCTATGAGGTTGCAACAGGAGTAGTCCCCAGTTATAAATCAAAAAATAAACTGCTATTGACTCTCATATCGCCTAGTGATCACCCGGTGCCTTAGTGTCCACACCAAATCTAATCAACTTCCGGTTGACCTAGTTTTGTAGAACAATTTTCAACATATTGATTGTCGCTTAATATCTATCTATTGTAAACATCTTTGTTTTTTTGATGTTTGTTCATCTGTTTGCAAATTTTTCTCATGGATGAAATTCATAAGCTTTTTATTGTTTTCAGTTTTTTTTTTAACAGATTTCTCTAAAGGTACCCCTGTCGAATCCATACTGTCTGCTTTAAGTAACATGCTCCTCTCGCGTCAAACGCCGCATACGGTGTTACTTTTTTCCCTACCTTTTTAAGAACCCTTTTCTACACTGCAAACTAAAGAGTTCTGATTCTTTGGTATTTTTCTGGCAGTTAGAGTGATCTGTCCTTAGATCTGAATTCTAAAAACAGAAGATCACGGTACATGCAGTATATTACACACTTTGTAATCAATTCAAATATTTTAAAAGGCCAAGATAAATTAATTGAACATGTAGATTGCATGTATTTTCTCTGTGGAAGTAAACAACAGTGATTTCTATTCACTGATACTGTCTTGTGAATTATTATTTTTCCGAGTGGTAAATGGCACGTACCATATAGCGAAAATTACATTAGGAGACTTGATTTCATGTCACAAGTTTAGAAATGTGGATAATTCTTAGAATATTTTATCCTAAGATTTGGAAAATGAAACAGAATAGGAAAATTTTAGTAATATTTCAATAAAAAAAATATAGACAAATCAAATCAGTAAAGGTTTACAGGTGAAAACAAATTTCAGAATATATTACCATGATGCTCAAAGTGTAATAAAAACTTTAGAAAATATATCAAACCAAGTGAATTTTATGAGGAAAAACAAAATGACGAAAAATCAGCAATATAATGTTACAGTATTAGATTTATTAATCTATTTAATAAATCTATAATATATTTTATGTTTTTTCTTTGTAAATAACTGCATTACTACAGAATATTTAAAGGTCACCCAGGTAGAACAGGTAGTACCTGTACTTAATTATTATTGCCTTGGGGTATGAAGGTTCTGGTCTTTGGTCTTTGGTTTGTAGTATCCATTGTTTTCATTAGTTTGGACTTTGTAAAGTTGTGTTTTTATTGGTTTACTTATATTTTTTTACTTAAGGACAGATGATACAAACAAAAAATGGATGCCTGGATTGGTATACATTTTTTTTGGCATAATTTAAGTGCAAATGATGCAAATAATAAATTTCCAGAATATAAAAAAATTGTGAACCTTCGGTGATGTTCAAAAGTTTTTCCTTCTGAAACCATCCTTATTAATTTATACAAATATTAGTCACCTCAAATTCCATTATTGAGCAAATTTAAATCAAAAACTAAAAATTTCTCGGTGAAAGTTATTCATTTTACTCATTTAAACATGACTCAAGTTGTTCTTTTCAGATTCTTTGACAAAAGTTTGTTTGTATCATCTGTCCTTAAAAATTGTTGTTTGTTATGGTCATTCTAAATCCAGTGTTTGAATAGAGGGGCTATATTTACAGATTTGTAATTCAGACCTTTAATTGACATTGACTAAGACGATATTTTGATCTATTAAGGTAAGCTAACATTTATATACTAATTTTAATATGATTTCTAATATTTGATTTAACTGTAAAGTCTGTAATTTTGCCAAAGTTAATTCCATAGCACTTTCACAGTCAGAATCTGATTTGAGAGATTAGTATTTAAAAGTAACTGTTTTGTTGATACAGACAGTAGTTTTTATTTGAATAAACATGTAGATATTTTTATGATGATAGGTATACTTATGTAAACTATGATAATTTGTAGTTATATGATCTGGACCATGTGATCCATATTATTGACACTCTTATGAATGGAAGAGGCTCGATCCCATAGATTGGTAAGATATATTATTGTTTTATATATTTTATGACAATCCTGAAATAGTAAAGTCTGTTTAGACATTATTGTTAAATTTAAATCATTTTTGTTGCATAAAGATTTTATGATTTTTCAGGTAATTCATGTAAAGAGTTACCTCCCTTTATGCAACGTATCTGTTAACCGCAGTTTGTAATAACTATATTGATATGGATATGTTTGAATATTTTATGCTATATATTAATTATTTGCTATGATAATTTTCAGGCCATTTTTCTTTTGCCTGTTTTCTATAAAATGACAATAATAAATGAAGAAGTCATTTCAATTTGACACATTAAATAGACATTTCCAATAAACCTTTTCGTGCTAACTTTTGCGCATGCGTATAACAATTTTTTTGCGTCTTTGATAACATCATGGCTTCGCGCGACAATTTTAAAAAAAGTAAACAAAACAGCGCTACAGAAAATGTGCAAAGACATTGGTTTCGATGTTAAAGGGAAAAAGAAGGAAGAGTTGGTAGATTTTCTCTTTACAAATGGTGTTCCAGCCCAGCATATCACCCCAGTAGTTGACCAAAATAGTAATCTTACCGGCGTGTTTCCCACATTAGATGGTCAGGTGCAATTGTTTAACAATATCCTACCCCCATTTAATCAAAGTATTTATACCACAGTGCCATATGCTCAGCCTCCCTGTCCAAGTTGTGCATCCATTTACAATTTTATGGTCACTAGAGCCCGTGCATCATGTGCTGACAGAGGTGTCCAAAACTTCTAAGGAATGGACAGAGCCGTCAAACAGTTTGAAGCTGGAGATGTGCATGGTATACAAATCTCACAGGTATACAATTGTTCTTTCCTGTAATGCTTGTTTACGTATTTATTTTCAATAAATCTATTTCTAACAGTAGCAAACAATCAAACATAATAATTAATATTTTAATCATCTGTTCAAAATATTTACAGGTAAATGAAGAAATTGTGTACATTAAGGCTTCGTGTTTTGCATCGATGAAGAAGGACAGATACACTGTGTACTTATGTCTAATTGTAAACAGCAAAGAAAGTGCTGTGTAATATGCTTATTGTCAATGTCCCATAGGGTAAGAAATTATCATCATACTTCTTGTACTTTTAATCTTATATATCAGTGAATTTATGAGTTAATATGAATTTACTTGGTACAAGTACTTGGTATCTTATTTAGATTCATTTTTTTTTACATATAGGTTAGCTCAGTGTAGTGACGAATGCTGCACTTTACAATTATGCCAATGGAATGTTTCCAGAAACTTAAATCAAAGTCCTAAGCTTGTCAGTCAACTTTCCTTTGCAAAACCTCAACTGGAATCTGAACCGGGAAAGATGACCTCGCTTGACTTTAAAAGAGATTTATACTTACCAATCCAGTAATCCTGTTCTTCTGGGGTGCATGACCGCAGTGTAAGAGCAGCAATCTTTTCATTGTGACATTTAAAAATTGCTCTAATATATTATTCAAATATTACCTTTAATAAAATCGATACTTAAATACAATAATTAAAGAGTGTGTAACAGTTAGCCAATCACTGTTCAGACATTTATTACGGTTCCGATATATATTTGGCAGTTTTAAGACTATATCGCAAAATCACACAATTTCAAAAGAACGCGGCAGTCAAATGTTCATATAAAATCTTAAAAATGAGTTATCTTTGTGTAATCTTTTTAAATGTCGGCTTCATAGATTTATCGGAAGCAACCATTTTTTTCTCAGAAATATTCTGTGAAACTGGAGTTTAATGATAAGAAATCTAATGACGAACTTTTACGAGAATATGATTCTCATTCTTTGACCGAGTGTGCCGCGATGTGTTAAATGAATTCCTCTTTAACATTCTTAGTAAGAAATACAAGTGATGTTCGGATTACCAACAACATTTTATTTCCAACACTTATCCTTAATGTGTCTCACAGGTATCCTCCTCTCAATATTTATATTGACAAATAATTAAAAGATTCCAGCATTTTATTTTCCCTTTTTCAGTAATTCCCTTCGATTGTAAGGATCTTTATACAGATGGTCGCTCTAATTCCGGTGTGTTCGACATATACCCCTATGGGACCATTACCATTCCTGTTACCGTATAATGTCATATGACGATAATGGGCGGTGGATGGACGGTTTGTAAAAATGTTAAATCAACTATGAATTATATAATTCATAATAAATGATTCAATTATATAAAACAATAATAAAATAAGAAATTTATATCATTACACATGAATTATACAAATGTTCAGAACAGTGAATTGTATTGCTAAAATTGATAATTTTTTAAGGCAATTCAAAAACGAGTAGACGGATCTGTAAGTTTCAATAGGAGCTGGACGGAATATAAGAATGGTTTTGGTGCCCCAGAAGAACAGGATTACTGGATTGGTAAGTATAAATCTCTTTTTAAAAGGGACTTTAGAGACTTTCAATATTAAACAAAATTTATTTATTGCTGCGTATAATGGCGTATCAAATATCTAATTTTGAGACTAGGTAATATGTATTAGACAATCCTCTATGATCATGTTTGATTGCAATCTTTACATAAAAAAGGGTGCAAGAGGATAAAAACACTCAGCGTAAGAGTCTTTAAAAGAGACAAAATTTATCATTAATGTCTATAGCTTATGTAAATAGGTTAATATTAGAGAGGCTATATTCATATTCAAAATAAAATTCTTGTTTTGCAATAGACTAAACAGTTGATTTTTAAGTAATATCTTAAAATAGGAAATGACGTAATCCATCTATTAACAAAGAGAAAAAAACTCGTCCCTTTATGTTTCCATCACTCTCCAGGATGGAAAAACACTGTATGAAATGTACGATCAGTTCTCGGTCTCCAATGAAACAGAAAAATATCAACTCTTTTTGGGACGACCTGCCACAGGAACTTTAGGTATGTTACAGTGAGTGTGTACCATGCAAAAGAAAGAAAAAGGAGATAGGTTCAAAGAAAAAGAGCGACAAATATATACAGAGAATACTGAATTATATAAATGTGTACATGATTGTATTTTAAGAAAATCATGTTATATACAAAATATATAATTTATATGTTTTCTCATAACATTGTTCTGCTTCAACATTAAAAGAGAGCTCTGAAAAAATAAAAATCATATTACATCACGTGTACATTGTGTAGGAGTACATCATATCTGAAGCATGTGAAACTACATCTCTATCTTGTCCTAGTACATGACACCTGTGTCGTGTTGTAGTACATGACACCTGTATCATGTCGTTGTACATCACACATGTATCCTGTTGTAGTACATGACACCTATATCATGTCGTAGTATTTCTCGCATAATCATCAGTGTGAGATTGACTTGTCCGGTGTGAGACAGCAGTGTGAAATTTTTCTGTCTTACACTGTGTATTACTACGCCCCGAACGAGAACGTAAACATTCCGTCATTATATAAAGAAATTAAAACAATTTTAAAAAAATATAACACATAATTAAACTGTTGTCATTTAACTTATTAATATAAACTTATTTTCATTCAAAATATTGTCGTATTTTCACTTTTTAATGGCACTATTTTTAGATCGCGGAATGATTCTTCTTTTACGTTGTCGGATAGATAAGTTTTTTATTCCCAGTTTTTATCTTTCTGATTAATTTACACGGACTGAAAATTATTTTATCAGTGTACACTACGTGTAAACCATTTTCAGGTACGTTCTCTCCGATGGTGTATTCAGATTTTTAATTACCGGTAGATGGAAAATTAAAAAAAAAAATTTTTAGCCCCATCATGGCGACGTCATTGACAGGCCGATATTTTGGATAAAATAATGCGAGAAAAATAATCATTCATTACATACTCGTGTGGGAATAGTGAAATTCCATCTCGGGGCCAAGATTCACGGTCTAAAGGCAAAGCCTCGTCCTAGACTGTGAATCTTGTCCCCTCAGTGGAATTTCACTATCCCACACTCGTAGTAATGAATGATTCTATTAATCACATCTGCATCGGATAGTAGTACATCACATCTGCATTGTGTCCGATTACGTACAATAATTATATCCATATTTTGTCGGAGTACATAGAACCTGTATTTTTTTTTACCAAAGTACATAACATATATAAGAACAAGTTCATATCATATAAGCTTAAATACTTTTTATCGTCAGATTAAATCGTATACATAAAAAATGCACTTTTTTAAAACTTGGTATTAGAACTTCATTTTTTCTTGGAATCTATGTTGTGTAAACGATCTCAGTATCTTTATCATGCCATACCATTACTTTCTCGGCTTGTGGTCTAGTTAAAGTAAAGCCACATTTCACCTACATAACAGGGCACCATTAAAACCAAAAGTGAACCACGCGAATTTTGTAGATCTAACTTATAAGACTATCACAAAGAGTACAATAAATTCCCTTGAGGCAGCTGTTAATTCAGACTGAACACCTAACAATGTTTGCCTAAAAGCCAACAGCTCAAAAGTCCGTTAAACAATACAAATCAAGAGCAGAGCAAACACTGACCTCCAAAAAATTAGAGATGGGATAAGATGCAGGACCCCCATGCCCCCGGTTTCTACGGCCATGATATGTAATACAAACTATTTTCCGTTCATTCTATAGGTGACAGGATGCTAGACACGGGGGTTTCGTACAGAGATGTGTCAGGGATGTACTTCAGCACCCCGGACGTGGATAACGACAGACATGAAGGTCACTGTGCTGCTAACTGGTATGGAGGAGGAGGAGGAGGAGACTGGTGGTATAACGCTTGTCAGGGTAAGAGTTAGGGTTAGATAAATGGCCCCTGGTCTACGTCCGACTGACATTGGGTTTGGTATCCAACAGTAGAGTTCGGCACAGAAGTCAAAGAGACTATGCATATGATGATGGTCAGGCACCACTAGGTATGTCACGAATTGATGAGGCGTCACTAAATGCGTCAATCTTATGTTATAATGTATTTACTGGTGATTTCGATTTCTGTCGTAGAAATGTTTCTTTAGATTATGTTTATATTTCAGATTTTAAGACGCTTTTACCAAACGCTCAGAGAAGAAATAAAAGGCAAGGGCACATATGCTACATACCATGATAGACATTTTCATTATGATGTGAAATCTGTTTTGATACAGAGACAGTTTTTTGATTATCAATGTTATCAGGAAATTCGTTTACTCTTTCTACCCTTACTTAGAATAAATGATTTATCTGAAATGAAAATTCCTGTTAATGCTTACGTTTATCGTAGATTTAGTGGATTTAATATTATTCTGAGACTAGATATACATTATTTTAATTATCAACAATGACAGCAGTTATACAATCATAGATACTTGGCTTTAATAAACTGGAAATTAGATTTGTTTATTTTTTGGTGTTATTATTAATAATTAAATACTGTAGCATGGACTTGGTACTGGAGTCAGGAAACATCTGAAGCTTAAAGTAGATCGTGGGTTTACTGTTTGTCTTAAAACATAGGCTAAAAATGTTTCAGCAAACTTCTTTCGCTTTAAGTCTTTCTGAAATTTTTTTAAGATTCTTCTGCGAGGTTAATTTTGATTGTAATTCACATGCGCTGATGTTGATGAGAACAGTTGACGCTTTTTTAAGAAATATATAGCACAATGCCCTTTTTCTCTCGGTATTCGCATTTCAAAACCATGGTCATAATATTAAAACGTAGCTGACGAATTTTAAATCACTCAATACAATAAATGTGAAGTAAATTTGGAATCGATATATTTTTTTTAAAAAATTAATATGTGTCTTCGCTCAATTTCTTGCAAAAAAAACTTTTAAGTTTTTCAATTTTCCATCAGAAATATTATATTTTCATCACGGACGTTATATTATGTTAGTGCGACGTCATTATTTTCGTTTCCCTGCGTGACTCTGAACAAATTGAATTGATCAACAATTCACTCAAAATAAAGCATCGTGGATTCAATTTTCACGATATAATCATTGCAGTAGTTTAACAACGCCATGACACTATTTTTTTCTCTCAATAAACTCTAGGAGTGCGGAAAAATTAAAACAAATGTACATGAATGTAATGCTACTTTTACACTATGTTCCCGGCAGCCACGGCAGCCCCGATTGCCCAAAACGTAGTGCGCCGTGAGATTTTGGTTATTTTCCCCTCTATATCCAAGTCTTGACAAGATTTTTTGCGGTATTCTACGGTCTTCTACGGAATCCGTGATGGGCCTTAGGAAGAAGTTGCCGTGGAGTGCCGGAGGCTCCACGGCGCACTACTGTTCTGCCACGTATGCCAGCACGTTCCCCCCAGGCCTCTTACGTTCTGATAGGTCCCCTCTCGTTTCTCGCGTTCTTATGAAATTCTTATACGTTTCTCACGTTTTGTCAAGTCTTTCTACGTATGAAACATGGACGCCGGGAAACTATGGATCACGTTTGTACCAGAGAAGGTCTCCTAACCAGAAACAATCATTGTATCATGACCCTTCGAAGATAAAACATAAATTCCCAAGACGAAGATTTTATTTTCGAGTGTTTGCTGGGTGCATACCTAAAATCACTTCGTCAAATTGAAGAGAACCAGCAGCAGTTACAGAGAGGGAAGGCAGGAGTGCAGCAACTAGGAATGAAACTAATAAGACGGATGAGAAGGCGGAGATCCATATGGATCCATAATGAAACTTCTCTGCAGTGCCCGGCTTTTATATGCTTCCTCTCAGACCGCGTGCGCCGTGTCAGACCGTCGTAGAACGCAACGCACCCGGACCATAAACCGTAACATGCCGGGACGAACCGCGATTGAACGCGACGAAACGGCTACCATACACCCTAGTTTGCCGTGAGAACCGTGATGAAACGTGGCAGAACGTGATAAAACGGACAACAACCGTGAACAACCCGTGACAGAACGCGGACTAAACTCAGCAAAACGTCTCAAAACGTGAATGGACCGTGCGATGAATGGAAATATACATTCTCCCGTCCCACTGCGGACTGCCTCCAAGTTCTGTTACGATCTATAACGTGCTGTCGCGTTTTGTTGCGTTCATTCCGTTTTACTACGACCTACTAAGTTTCACATCTGCAACGTGGCCGCCGTGGCAAATTTTTTGACAGTTTAAAAATCTGGCACGGCATCCACGGCAATCGCGATGAGTTACGTTTGCCCATCCCGTTGCCCCAAGTTTTCTCACGCCCGTCCCGTTTTTTCCACGGTGGCCTGAAACGTGATTGCCGTGGCTGCCGGGAACATAGTGTAAACATAGCATAAGAAAACAAACATATCATATTACCGGATTTGAGAACATTTTCAAACAAAAATATTTTTTCATCATTTTTTTATCTATTAATGATGTACCAAACTTTAAATCGGAAATAGTGCAATTGGATTGAAGTAGCTTTATACCTATATTGTATATATTTATATTTCATAGAATGAAATTATTTTGTCTATCAATGAATGAACAGAATTCAAATTGTCGTAAAAGCCACTCCACTTCTTGCCTCTAACTGATATTGCTTCCTACGGGCCTGCAACTCTTGTTTAGACGAACCTCCCACTCCCACACAAAACTCAAATTGCAGCTGTAAGCCGAATTGCTATTGATTGCTATTGATTGTCAATAATAAAAAGCTCAGAATTTATAGATGACAACTTATAGGACGCACATATTTTATTATATCCCACGCAACAAGTTGCGCAAGTTGTCAGTGCAACTACTAATAAACCGCAGCACACAATTTCGTCAAACTTTGCTGATATTTAGCACACAGTTTGTAGATGTGCTTATTACCAGGAAATTTCTATTCTTATATTTTTTCTGGGAATTATCGCACTTTTCAACTTGGATTTTTGGCTACATCTTGAATAAAGAGATGAAAACTTTGTCAGTGCAACTCCTCATAAACTGCTGCACACAATTTCGTCAAACTTTGCAGATATTTAGAACACAATGTGTAGATGTGCATATTGCCAAGAAATTTCGATTCCTTTATTTTTTTCCTGGAATTTCCGCACTTAGACTTTAGGGAGAGCTTGCGGTATGTGAGCTTGCTTACTTTTTCTTTCATTTGGTGACCGTTTGTTTGCGGATAGTTGGGACTACTTGTTACATGTATGAAATCAAATTCTCCCATTATCCGAGAAAACTATCTCCGGAATTCCATGTCGCGCGGAGATTGATTTTAAATGGTTAATTATCGCCACCGGTGTAAAGACGAATAATGACCCCCATCGAATAATAACCGGGGGTCATTTTTCAACGACAAAAAATGACCCCCTACCCGTAGAAAAAAATCATTTTTTGTAGAAAAAGTGTCCTAGGTGTCATTATTTTATATGTTAGTCCTATAAAAAATTGACCCCCATTGAAAAATGACCTCTTTAAAGTGAAAATAGATTCTTTAATTGTCAAGTAAAAAAATTCTTTTTAATATTCCTCCTTATAGTGTTTGCTCAAAGAATGATATTCCACTTGTTTTTAGAAATCAAACCATGCAACAATCTGGTTCCAATACTCTTTAATAGAAAAATAAATTTTTCCTTTATTTCAACTTTTAGCTTGTATAAGTTTGGCAAATCCTATTTGACAATGAAAGAGGAGGAAATTTTTACCACCCCCCCCCCCAAAAAAATTACGTTAAATCAAAACAAAAAAAATGAAAAGCAAAAATATAAGTAAAACTCTATACCTTTCAATAATAATGATGAGGCTTTAGATAAAATATTGAAATGAAGTTAAGCCTTCACACAAGTTTTATCATGTAATAATTTACTTCGCCATGATTAAAGCATACTTTAAATGTTGGTGCATGGGGTATACTTGAAAGTATTGTGGCAAAGTAACAGTTGAAAAATAGTACAATAGTAGATTATTTTAAGCTTATTTTTTGCTCCCTTATGAAAAATAAAGGTAGGGTGGTTTTTTGTTGCTTTTGTTGATAATCGACTTCCTCCTAAATAAGCAAGGGGTGGGGTGAACATGTAGACATAACCTTTTGATGTAGCACATAGTATTCATTACATTTCTTAATTCTTGTTTTACTCCACCCTTTTACCCAGTTCTGAGTATATTTTTCAGAGAATTTAATATGAAAATCAGAACAAACTTTCTCATTTTTTTGTAACGTCTACTGTATACTGTATCATAATATGAAAAGTTAATTGAAGACCATTATTTTCTTTTTATGTCCCTGTAATCGAAGATTCGGGGATATATAGTTTTATCTTGTCCGTCTGTATGTCTGTCTTTCTATCTGGCCGTCTGTTTCTCCGCAAAAACTTTAACCTTGACCATAACTTTTCATTTATTGTAGCTAAGCCTTTCATATTCAATATGTATATATTGAGACAAACCTTACTTTGCGTACCACCAAATTTGACCTTTACCTTGGAGTTTGTCCAATTTTACACAAAAATGCCAATTTACTTTGGCTATAACGTTTCAACGGTAGATACTAGTACTCTCATACTTACGTGTTGCAGAAAAAATACACAACCTGCGTAAGCGGGTTATGTAAATTTTTTCTGCAATAACTGCGACCAGTAATAGTAATTCCAGTAATAACAAACAAAGAAAGACATTTTATTGTTTATATTTATATCTGTTTAAATAATCATTCAAAGTGGTATTAAAAAGATTAATTGTTGTATTAATGAAGCGAACGTCTTTATACGTTTCATTGATGGAAAGCCACTGATCAAGAAATCTGTACAGGCGACATACCTACTGTAGTTCATGCAGTGATTAACGAAATGGGTTTTCTTTAGAAATAAAGGAGAAAATATTCAGCGAATGTAAATATTGTTACATTAAACCTTTCTTAAGAAACCATCAACTTTGACCCTGTGACCTTTGAGTTTAAGCTACCTTTCAAACACTTATCCTTAACCATTAATTTTGAACAAATGGTGCTAGGGCTTTCCTATTTTGCAATTGTATTTCTTGTGAGAAAACCCTACTTTGGTACCATTATATTTAAATTGCATTTAAGAAAAGTTAATCTTCGCTATGTTGCAATTAAGGGGCATAGTTGTTTCAAAAACACATCTTTTTACATATAAGAGGAGTTGCGGATAACAGATGGATACCCAAGAGCGTAACAGACGGACGGACGGACGGACATCACGATCACTATATACCCTCCCGCTTTTCAAGCGGAGGATATAATAATGTATGATACTGCCGACTTTTTCTGTCAGTATGATGATTTCCACCATCGAAAAGCGATGTTAACCTAACCCTTTAGGCTCGATAAATCTTTACTCCTTCAGATTCTGAATCATCGCATTGACCCTAAAATATAACTTTAATCGTATGTTATGAGATCAACATATCATCAATTTATTCCAAATAAGCTCAGGTGAGCATTTTGGCCATTATGCGTCTTTATCTAATTTTTTTTGCCCCCTAAAAAGTTCAGCTTTAATCCACAGGGAGTCATTTTTCTACGGGGGTCATTTTTCTTCACGTGGGTTCTGCAAATGTTTAGGGTTGTGACGCTTTTTCTACGGGCAAAAGGGTCATTTTTGACGTCGAAGAACGACCGGTCATTTTTCGACAGCGGAAAAATGACCCCCGGTCATTATTCGATGGGGGTCATTATTCGTCTTTACCGGCGCTGTGCCATACAACTTTGCAATCTCAATGAATCTTGAATAATAGTCATCAACTAGCAAGAACTTTTGCCCATTTAATTCAAACAGATCAGTGGCTACTTTTTGCCATGGTCGATCCGGGAATTTACTTGGAATGAATGGCTCTCTCACAGTTTGAGATCCCTCTATGCACTTTTGGCAAAATTTCACTAAATCTTTATTGAGTACTCAAGCCATTCCACCAAACACTTACTGATGACTTGGCTAACCCTCCTCAACATTTCACTAGCCCTTGGTGACCTTGATGTAATTTCCCTAGCATTTCTTCTTGAAGTTCTTTGGGGATAACTAACCTTGTTCCCTTCAGTAACAAACCATTTTGTACTGTAAAGTCTCCCCTAACTTCCCATAATATTATTAATTCTGTTGGGATTTAAGATTTCTCGTGCCATCCCGATTTACAATATTGTATGACATTGGCACACAGTGTGTCCTTGTCATAAACTGATTTTATCTTATCTAATTTGCTAGGTGATGCTGGTAGATTCATGACAAAACAATGCAATAAAATATTTCATTTGTTTTTGTCATTTGAAATGTATTATTTTAAGATATTGGACATTGGAAAGTGTCATTAATAATTCAGTAACAGCCATTGTCAAAAATTTCTCATGGGATTTGAACACGTACACACCACTTCAATTTCCACTGAATTTTTTTTTTTACTTTTATTTATGGAAAGTTCCGATATATCACTTAACTTATTTATTACATGCACGCTTTTTTGTTTATACACTAGAAAATAGAAATTTACATATCTACCGGAAATGACAAGGACAGGTTTGTCGAGCTAGAATGAATGGCCAATTCATTACCGGAACAAATATGCATGGGACTAGCACCTGATAAGAGATCCCTCACAAATTTAGTATTTGTATGTAATTTTAATATTTTATTGTTATAATTTCGAAACACATACATGTATATGATTATGTGTTAATATTTTATATATGTATTCATATCTTTTAAATCATATTTACTTGCATTTTATTGTACAGCGCTTTAGAGTTCATTTATTAATATTTAGCACTTTAAGAATTCACATATTATTATTATTATTATTATTATTATTATTATTATTATTATTATTATTATTATTATTATTATTTTTATAACTTTTATTATAATTATTTAATGGTATGTTAGCCTATATCTTTTGGTATTTTGGCATTTTTGAGAATAAATACGCTATAGCACAAAATCAGAAATTCAATTTTTTTTGTATAACTCTTTTCCTATCTTTTTTCTATAAATTTTTCTTTTTGTTCACTAAAAACATACATTTACAAAGAACTTTATTCGGTAATAACCAATATTTGCCCCCCAAAACCAAACTTTGATGGAGAAATATTTAATTATGTTCTTAAACAGAGGGATAGATGCTGACTTCAAAGCACTGAATATTTTCATAAGTAATGACGTCATATGTACGTAATGACGACACAAACATTACGTAATTTTCATTTTTTTTATAATTTTACAGAAAAATGTTCATATTTCGTGATATTTTGATAAAAGTCACCGAGCGCATGTGTGTTTAGGATCAATATTTTGATATGATGTGTAGAATAATAATATCAATGTAATATGTAAATATTGTTCCAGAACAAACTTGCGCTCTATAAATTTTAAAGCTAAAATTGTTGAAATTTTTCCATTCTGCCCTCTTTCTGAAAAAGGATATATAATCGGACTAGTTTGTGACGTCATAAAAAGAAAAATTGTCAATAGACTACTTTGAAAACTTTTATATATTCTGTTAATTTATATTTCTCATACAATTTATAGAATTCAGCACATTTCAAGAATTTTTCAAAATCTGAGTTTTGTGGGGGCAAGTATATGCAATATACCGCATATATTTTTTCTATAACCAATTAAATTCAAACAATGTATACTGTTTGTCTCTATAGTGTTATTTAAAAAAAAAAAAAATGCCGACTTATCTGTAACTGGAATGTTATTGAAATTTTGTTATAATTTATTATAAGAAATTTATTATAAGAATAATTTATGAAATAAATCATAAAATCTACATTGTTTAAAACTGTTAACCATAATGTTAGTTTATGTTGAATAAAATATCTTTTTATTATGTTAAGTGTATAACTTAATATGTTAATCTTTATTATAAAAGACCCCCTGTTTTGATATTATTTATATTTATCAAGTGTTAAATTTATTATACCCACAGTTTGAAAAGTACAGGGTATACAGCTCAACAAAATTTTTAAACTCACGTGGTTTTTCGCACAAATTAGAGTCATAATTTTCTTGCAATAAAACTTAAAATCATGGAATTCATGTTTTTCATGTTAAAAGTGCATATTCTTAAAATCTCATCTTAAGTTTTAAAAGTCAGTTTTCTACAAGGGAATTTGTTTATAAATCGTATGATGTTAAATTTTATGATTCTATCATAGGTACTGTAAATGTTTTAATTTGGGTGTACGATATTTGGCGGAAATTGAATTCTCAACAAGTTGGCGTAGATTTGATTTAGCGCTTTTTGAATGTGGATTACAGGAACCTTTATACACAAAGCATTTAGCGATGTACTTGATTTAGCGGAGGCTGCTTTCCGCGAAAGCCGCTAAAAAGAATACACAGCCAAATGTAATATTTTACAGTATTTACAAATTCAATAAATCGAACTTTCTTTGATACTATTTGTTGAAATGTTCAAATTAAATTAATTCTTTACAGATGAGTGTTTTTCTAGGTATTTTGCACATTTTCAATACTTGTCATGGTTTCGTCGAAATGCAGCGCGGAAAAATGACAAAACCGCATAGAGAAATCATGTGAAAAGATGGGATAAGGTATTGCTTATCTTTCAACATAGTAAAAATGTAAATGTTTAAAAATTTTCTTTTTACATTTATGGTCTGAAATTGAAATTTTGCTTTGTAGGTAACTTTCATGAGGCTAGATCTCAAAGGAAATTAACCAAAAAATGTCATTTTTTAACATGGAAAGCAGTCGAACAGATGAAAAATACTTCTATCATCTTGCGCCTTAGTGTCATTTTAATGTACAGAAAATACAGAAATTACATGAACTGCACTGTTTTTAAAGGCAAGGCGAAAAATGCTTTAAAATTAATGCATAAAAAGTCGGTTGCATTTGAAGAGAAACCATAAAAATCCATTTGGAAACTCCCATAATATTACCCAAGAGCATATACAAATCCTACCAATTATTCTGTGTGAATTATGTTTAAAGTAATGGAAGATGACAAAAATTAAGTTATAAATCGTTTTTAAAATACATTGTGTTGTCACGTTACACAATTTTGCATTATGACAATGTGACCTAAATTTGTGCAAAAAACAACGTGATTTTAAAAAGTTTGTTGAGCTGTATAGTAATCAATATGTCCTTCCGTCTGTACAACCGTCTAGCTGTGCGTTCGTCTGTCCGTCTGTCCGTCCATCAGTCTGTCCGTTATGCTCTTGGGTACCCATCTCTTATCCGCAACTCCTCTTATACCACTGAATGAAATTTATTGAAACTTTAACAGAATCTTTATAATAAATTGGCATTGTGCACCTCCTATTCTACTTTTTGATCAGGCACATATTATGATTTTCTGGTAGGAAAACATAGGCATTGCCATTATAACCAAATGGGAGGGGGGGAAAACATTTAGTGAGCTAATTGCTCACAATACCTCTAGTTTTCCCTTTTAATTGACTACATCATTCTGCTAATGACCACCAAGAAATTGATTGCTTCAGGTACGTACTTAATTATTTACATTCAAAATTTGCGGAAATGTCAAATTTCTCTTAAATTTACTAAAAAAAATTAATCCTAACCTTGTTCTAGCAATTGAAATAATACTTCAAGCAGTTAAATTATAAGTCGGCTGAAAGATGGTTTAAAAATGTAATTCTTTTTGGGTGCAGAAGGAAATCACAAATGATTGAACTTTTGCAATGTAATATCGGGGGAAAGGGGATAGGTTTTATAATCAGATTACAACACATGATGTCAAAAACAGTTTACGTGTACTCACGTAACATTGGAATGTAGGTCTAGTGAATCAAGATTTTACAAGATGATTTCGGAAGCCCATTACTCTTATTTTGAAAAAAATGACTGATTTTATTTGTCGAATTTTAATTGATTTATGTTTTCAGGCCCATATTTTTTTTTTTAAAATGCCATATAATTGGAGTAATGAAATGCTCAACAAAGATAAAAAAAAAACCCATTTCAGTAAAAGAAATATTTTTATTGGCAAATATCATTTGTCAGGGAAAATCTTGTTTTAAATTTCCCTAATAATTACACATGTAAATATACATATAAAAATATACATTTAAGATGTTCGAAACTGTGTCAAGTGTATATGTACCTAAAAAAATTTAAATGGTGGGAATTTAAAATAAGTCAATTGGAATGATATTTGAAATCATCTTTGATTATTTTTTTATTTTATACGTATATGTCCTTCTTTCAAACAATGTACAACAGAAAAACAGAAATATGCTCTGTCTTCGACTTGTATTAAAACCTTGCTGTACTGAGAAGAACCTTCTTATTAGTTTAGGATGTGTGTCATCTTGTAGACCTAAAAAATACCAAAACAAAAGCGGATTTTGCTTTATTTCATCATTCTCTCTGTCATTAACGAATAATCGTAATACTTGTATCTCTAGAATTATCACTATAACTTTGTCCTTAACTTATGATCCTAAATTCATTTTAATATTATCACTTTAACTCTATAGTTAATCAATGATCTTAATACTTGTATCTGTAGAATTATCACTATAACTCTGTCGTTAACCAATGATCTTAATATTGGTATCTGTAGAATTATCATATAACTC
>NW_026932443.1:0-5337 GCF_032062105.1 Saccostrea cuccullata | reverse complement strand
TTTGAAGCTTTTCTTCTTGACTCATTAACAAAAGGCTTTGTCTCTTTCCTGATTGAGCCATCTGATTATAAAAAATGCGATCATTTCTTTTCATTGACTCACATGGATTTTCCAGTATCTATTGACTCTACTTTCGCAATTTCTTTGAATCACCATTCAGACGGTCTACAGTCACTTAGATTTTGACAAATAACAAAAATTCAATAGATGTCAAAATGCATTCTTTCTAAGAATTCTTTTTAATATGCAATTTTCCCTTTTTTAGACCGTACTTATGTAAAGTTCACATAGCCTCGCGAAATCAACTAATATTAAATACGCCAAGCGGACATATTAAAGAGTTAAAAGTATAGTTGTATTGTTTGAAATTATATTCAAGCTTGTAACATACTTGAGAATCATAAGCATTGTATTATATATAAATTTACAATAAAGCTGATATACAACATTATTGTACATAAAATCTAGCCAAACTTACATAAAGTCTTGCCAAGCTGGCAAACATATTAATTAAGTACAAATATAAAATTCAAACCAAACTAAAATCTGACATGCTAGACACATGAGACAATAAATGACTTTTTAGCTCACCTGAGCTGAAAGCTCAAGTGAGCTTTTCTGATCACATTTTGTCCGGCGTCCGTCTGTCTGTCCGTCTGTCTGTAAACTTTTCACATTTTCGACTTCTTCTCAAGAACCGCTGGGCCAATTTCAACCAAACTTGCCACAAAGTATCCTTGGGTGAAGGAGATTCAAGTTTGTTCAAATGAAGGGCCACATCTTCATTCAAGGGGAGATAATTGGGAATTAATGAAAATTTGGTGGCATATTTTAAAAATCTTCTTCTCCAGAACCACTGGGCCAGGAAAGATGAAACTCATGTGGAATCATCCTTAGGTAGTGTAGATTCAAGTTTGTTCAAATCATAACCCCCAGGGCAAGGATGGGGCCAAAATGGCCGACTCTAGATTTACATAGGAATATATAAGAAAAATCTTTAAAATTCTTTTTCTCAAGAACCACTAGGACAGGGAAGATGAAACTCATGTGGAATCATCCTCAGGTAGTGTAGATTCAAGTTTGTTCAAATCATGAACCCTTTAGGCAAGTGTGGGGCCAAAATGGCCGACCCAAGTTTTACATAGGAATATATAGGAAAAATCTTTAAAAATCTTCTTCTCCAGAACCACTGGGCCAGGAAAGATGAAACTCATGTGGAATCATCCTTAGGCAGTGTAGATTCAAGTTTGTTCAAATCATGACCCCCGGGGCAAGGGTGGGGCCAAAATGGCTGACCCAAGTTTTACATAGGAATATATAGGAAATATCTTTAAAAATCCTTCTCAATTACCACTGGGCCAGGAAAGATGAAACTCATGTGGAATCATCCTCAGGTAGTGTAGATTCAAGTTTTTTCAAATCATGACCCCCGGCCCTGGGGATAGGGTGGGGCCAAAATGGCCGACCCAAGTTTTACATAGGGATATATAGGGAAACCTTTTAAAATCTTCTTTTCAAGTACTTCAAAGCTATGATTAGTGATACCCGGAATATTTATATGGAATGATCCTCAGGTAGTGTAGATTCTAGTTTGTTCAAATCATGAACACCTGGAAGGGGGGGGGGGTATATTCAAGCCCGATGTGCTCAGGTGAGCGCTGTGGCCCCTGGGCCTCTTGTTGTTTTTAAAATGGACTTTTGAGCTTGAATACTGTTAGTATAGAGTCTATACTTCATTTTCTAAATTTGACATTTTTTGTGATATTATACACGCTTTGGACAAGCTTAACCAATAAACTTTCTTCCTTAACAACACACCTGAACAGTATTAAAAAAAGCCTCATGGCTTGTACCTTATATCTGCTGAACTTATTTTAACGATGGGCATCTATTTTATCATCTCATCAGGGGCATGGGAGTAGATGGGGATGTAGTTCCGCTCTTGTGTATTGTGTGTGTTGATTGTGTGTTTGTAAGTTTGTCCTGTGTCAGTCGGAAGTGACGCAATTTGTAATAGGATCCATTTCCAATGCTGTCTTGATTTATATCCGTGGTTATATCTATTAGGCCTTTTAGGAGGGAATGCTCCGTTCTGCTGTGCTCTTGTTCTAATCAGTTTGCTTATATAATTGATTTTAAATTATTTCACATAGATTTAGTTGAACATTAGATTTTGAAGCTTTTCTTATTGACTCATTAACAAAAGGCTTTGTCTCTTTCCTGATTGAGCCATCTGATTATAAAAAATGCGATCATTTCTTTTCATTGACTCACATGGATTTTCCAGTATCTATTGACTCTACTTTCGCAATTTCTTTGAATCACCATTCAGACGGTCTACAGTCACTTAGATTTTGACAAATAACAAAAATTCAATAGATGTCAAAATGCATTCTTTCTAAGAATTCTTTTTAATATGCAATTTTCCCTTTTTTAGACCGTACTTATGTAAAGTTCACATAGCCTCGCGAAATCAACTAATATTAAATACGCCAAGCGGACATATTAAAGAGTTAAAAGTATAGTTGTATTGTTTGAAATTATATTCAAGCTTGTAACATACTTGAGAATCATAAGCATTGTATTATATATAAATTTACAATAAAGCTGATATACAACATTATTGTACATAAAATCTAGCCAAACTTACATAAAGTCTTGCCAAGCTGGCAAACATATTAATTAAGTACAAATATAAAATTCAAACCAAACTAAAATCTGACATGCTAGACACATGAGACAATAAATGACTTTTTAGCTCACCTGAGCTGAAAGCTCAAGTGAGCTTTTCTGATCACATTTTGTCCGGCGTCCGTCTGTCTGTCCGTCTGTCTGTAAACTTTTCACATTTTCGACTTCTTCTCAAGAACCGCTGGGCCAATTTCAACCAAACTTGCCACAAAGTATCCTTGGGTGAAGGAGATTCAAGTTTGTTCAAATGAAGGGCCACATCTTCATTCAAGGGGAGATAATTGGGAATAAATGAAAATTTGGTGGCATATTTTAAAAATCTTCTTCTCAAGAACCACTGTGCCAGGAAAGATGAAACTCATGTGGAATCATCCTTAGGTAGTGTAGATTCAAGTTTGTTCAAATCATAACCCCCAGGGCAAGGATGGGGCCAAAATGGCCGACTCTAGATTTACATAGGAATATATAAGAAAAATCTTTAAAATTCTTTTTCTCAAGAACCACTAGGACAGGGAAGATGAAACTCATGTGGAATCATCATCAGGTAGTGTAGATTCAAGTTTGTTCAAATCATGAACCCTTTAGGCAAGTGTGGGGCCAAAATGGCCGACCCAAGTTTTACATAGGAATATATAGGAAAAATCTTTAAAAATCTTCTTCTCCAGAACCACTGGGCCAGGAAAGATGAAACTCATGTGGAATCATCCTTAGGCAGTGTAGATTCAAGTTTGTTCAAATCATGACCCCCGGGGCAAGGGTGGGGCCAAAATGGCTGACCCAAGTTTTACATAGGAATATATAGGAAATATCTTTAAAAATCCTTCTCAATTACCACTGGGCCAGGAAAGATGAAACTCATGTGGAATCATCCTCAGGTAGTGTAGATTCAAGTTTTTTCAAATCATGACCCCCGGCCCTGGGGATAGGGTGGGGCCAAAATGGCCGACCCAAGTTTTACATAGGGATATATAGGGAAACCTTTTAAAATCTTCTTTTCAAGTACTTCAAAGCTATGATTAGTGATACCCGGAATATTTATATGGAATCATCCTCAGGTAGTGTAGATTCTAGTTTGTTCAAATCATGAACACCTAGAAGGGGGGGTATATTCAAGCCCGATGTGCTCAGGTGAGCGCTGTGGCCCCTGGGCCTCTTGTTGTTTTTAAAATGGACTTTTGAGCTTGAATACTGTTAGTATAGAGTCTATACTTCATTTTCTAAATTTGACATTTTTTGTGATATTATACACGCTTTGGACAAGCTTAACCAATAAACTTTCTTCCTTAACAACACACCTGAACAGTATTAAAAAAGCCTCATGGCTTGTACCTTATATCTGCTGAACTTATTTTAACGATGGGCATCTATTTTATCATCTCATCAGGGGCATGGGAGTAGATGGGGATGTAGTTCCGCTCTTGTGTATTGTGTGTGTTGATTGTGTGTTTGTAAGTTTGTCCTGTGTCAGTCGGAAGTGACGCAATTTGTAATAGGATCCATTTCCAATGCTGTCTTGATTTATATCCGTGGTTATATCTATTAGGCCTTTTGGGAGGGAATGCTCCGTTCTGCTGTGCTCTTGTTCTAATCAGTTTGCTTATATAATTGATTTTAAATTATTTCACATAGATTTAGTTGAACATTAGATTTTGAAGCTTTTCTTCTTGACTCATTAACAAAAGGCTTTGTCTCTTTCCTGATTGAGCCATCTGATTATAAAAAATGCGATCATTTCTTTTCATTGACTCACATGGATTTTCCAGTATCTATTGACTCTACTTTCGCAATTTCTTTGAATCACCATTCAGACGGTCTACAGTCACTTAGATTTTGACAAATAACAAAAATTCAATAGATGTCAAAATGCATTCTTTCTAAGAATTCTTTTTAATACGCAATTTTCCCTTTTTTAGACCGTACTTATGTAAAGTTCACATAGCCTCGCGAAATCAACTAATATTAAATACGCCAAGCGGACATATTAAAGAGTTAAAAGTATAGTTGTATTGTTTGAAATTATATTCAAGCTTGTAACATACTGAGAGAATCATAAGCATTGTATTATATATAAATTTACAATAAAGCTGATATACAACATTATTGTACATAAAATCTAGCCAAACTTACATAAAGTCTTGCCAAGCTGGCAAACATATTAATTAAGTACAAATATAAAATTCAAACCAAACTAAAATCTGACATGCTAGACACATGAGACAATAAATGACTTTTTAGCTCACCTGAGCTGAAAGCTCAAGTGAGCTTTTCTGATCACATTTTGTCCGGCGTCCGTCTGTCTGTCCGTCTGTCTGTAAACTTTTCACATTTTCGACTTCTTCTCAAGAACCGCTGGGCCAATTTCAACCAAACTTGCTACAAAGTATCCTTGGGTGAAGGGGATTCAAGTTTGTTCAAATGAAGGGCCAACGCCCTCATTCAAGGGGAGATAATTGGGAATTAATGAAAATTTGGTGGCATATTTTAAAAATCTTCTTCTCAAGAACCACTGTGCCAGGAAAGATGAAACTTATGGGAAAACATCCTCAGGTAGTGTAGATTCAAGTTTGTTCAAATCATGACCCCGGAGGTAGGGCAGGGCCAAAAATGGCCGACCAAAGTTTTACATAGAAATATATATGAAAATTC
>NW_026932442.1:0-5273 GCF_032062105.1 Saccostrea cuccullata | reverse complement strand
CATTCTTCATAAACGTACTTCAAGACCTGCCACAGTTCAAGGTAGTTCAGGTGGTAGAGTGCTTGCTCTGTGATTGGGAGGTCATGAGCTCAATTGCAGTACAGTTAAGGTTACACATGGAAATATTGGTGAATTTTTTGGATAAAAAATACAATAATGGACAATTCTCTTAAAGGACTTTACTGGTATCAGAAAAATATGATTGGGGTTCAAATCTACATGATGAGGATCTATAAAATTTATTTAGAGGTCATTTATAAATTTCAACATTGCATAAGGGCATAACCAAGTTAAAATTGCTCGTCATTAGAAATGAAATCACTGGTCTTTCTGATATGACCTTAAAAACATAGGTCCCATGTTATGGTAGGCATTGGCACGTTGAGAAACCCTCACTGCTAAATGACCTTGAGTGCCGAGTATACAGTACCGACCAGACACAACCTAACAGAAAGCGAACCCGTAGCGGACCCTCGGGTTCGCCCTCCGGAACCCGTTCCGGGTTCGCTCGGGGTCCGCTAGGGCTGACCCTGAGCGAACCCGGAGCGCACCCAAAAGTGAACCCGAGCTTGACCTGAAGCGAAACTGAAGCGGACCCAGATAGCGAACCCCAAATTCAGTAGCAGTCCCATAGAGCGAATGCGGGTTGTGTATTTCTTTACAGAGCTGTCAATCAGGATTAGCGATTAACCAATCAGCGCATCAACCAATCAAAATAGCATATTGATCTGTCAATTGGTATATAAGATCGAATGTATTCGACATAAATCCAAGCACTGTACATACAAGTAAAACATGTGAATGTGCTGTGTTTATCTATAATTATTGTGATAATTAATATATTATTAAATAATTATTTATTTCAATTCTCCGGGTTGTATTTTATATTTGTATAATATTTAATTTCTTTTTTATTAAAGCATTTATTTAAATAAATTGGGTAAATACATCAGTCAATGCATAAATTTTAAAATAGAAATCAATTGATATTACAATTCTTACTGACTAAAAGTGGAAAAAAGAAATATAGTTGATATTCGACAATTATTGTAAAATTTCATCATCTTAAAGTTGAATTTAATTTATATAATTACTATTAAATAAAGAAAGAAATCCAAACCGCTGTAAAGTACGTTTGGTTTATCGGGGTATACTCAGGTGAAGTGCGATTTACATAATTGAACGAATTAATTACGCTAATTAATCAAGACATTTAGTAAAACATACATTGTTTCATTCTATCAAAATGCGTAACTATACTTGACAAAGAATAATCAGAGAAATATAATATAGAAGGGATATTTCAACATATGAATTATAATCTATTATCAATTTTGAAATGTTTTAGGACTAGTTATCGGGAAAAAAATTAATAAAGGCGTTAGCATTACATACATAGTAATGTGGATTGTTCGAAAGATGGTAACGCAAACTAACTGTAGAGTTACAATAGGTTGAAAGAATCAATAAATCTTGTTAAGTATCATCAAGAATTGGGTCTTATTCACGTTCATTCTGGTGAATTCATTAAGTTTGTTAAAACCCGGATTAGGGCGGAATGATTTCAATCTGTGCATCCACTTCGAAGATTTTTATATACACGCATTTTTTTCATGCCCAAGAAGACTAAGATGATCAATAATTTTGATGTAAATTTTGAATAATTAAATGTTACACGTAAATTGAGAAATCATAAATAAAATAATTAAATAATTAAAATTTTTTAAAGACAATGTGTGTGTGAAATAGGGGGCATATATTTATATTCTTATTGGGTCGGGAGAACAATTATTATTGGCCTTTTTCTTTATTTTGATAAAAATCATTTTCGCTCCAAAATTTTGACCTTGAAAAAGCTCTAATATACAGTGTAATTTTTTTTAGAAAATGTTCGGTAAATACTTATTACGAACTTTTAATGTGTAACTACTATAAATAAAGTCTAAATATATCAGATGTACAAAGGGTTACATGTAATTTATGGATGCGATATCATAATTCACGTGTTTAGTAAACATTCAAACTACGATTTAGCAAAATGTTAGTAATAACAAATGTATTTTTAAACTATAGCCTGAATTTAAAAGGAATCCAGTTTAAATTTCTTTTGTCAGTTTCACTTGTACAACATTCGTTACACTGAAAATCAATTCAACACTCTTTTCTTCCTATTCTTTTTTGTTTTCTCGTTATAACTTACGAAAAATAAATGCCTTATAACCCGCTGTTAAATTAGTTTGAATTTCTCGGGATAGAGAAATCAGGAAATCAATTATTCATGTATATGTAAATCTACGTCTAATAAACAGCTTAATTTCAGAAAATTTATCAATGTTCTCTATAATGTCACTGTTTACATGTACAGTGTACATGTCCGCATCGTCGCATTAACAAGAATGATCGATCCACAATACTATTACTGTATTGAACTATACAAGGGGCGGGGCTTACTGGCGGTGAGATTAAGCAGGGTCCGCTTCACGCATCAGTGCGTAAAGCGGTCCCAGGAAGCGAACGCCGGGTTCGCTCTAGCGGACCCAGAGCTGACCCCGAGCGAACGCGGAGCGAACCCGGAGCGCACCCGGAGCGGTCCCAAAATTTCTGAAAGCGAACCCAAAGCGGACCCCAAGCGAACCCGTGAAGCAAACCCGGGGTCCGCTCCGGGTTCGCTCTGGTGTTAGGTTGTGTCCGATCGGTACTGTAGGTCTAAATTTGGCGCCCTTCATTTGCATACTGTGACTTCTCTATATAAATGAAAAATTCTTAAATGGGACACTATCAATCAATCATTTTCACCATATCATCGTTAGAACCCAACCCTAGCACCAGAAACCCTAACTCTGGGCCTTGAAATTCACAATTTAGGTACAGGGCTAAATGTTCATTACAATCATAACAACAGTTTGATTGCTTGATGTCCAGGAGTAACACTGAAGATGTTAAAGATTGCATCCATTTTAGTGGTTTTGGCCTAATCCCCCAGGTTCCTTGGGGTAGAGGAAGGGTGCAGGGAAAATGATATTGAAGACACAATTTCTCTTCCCCTTCACTCATAGATGTTGTATACCAAAATTGTTTGAAATTGGTTAAGTGGTTTCAGAAAATAAGGTGAAAATGTTCAAATATTAATGCACAATAGACGACGACCAATGGATGATGCATGACATAGGTCAGTTGCTCTTGTAATTCAAGCTCAAATCTTCTGATCAAGGAGCAAGTGTTCTACTGACTAACAAGTATCATCAAATCAAGTTTAAGAAAATATCTTGAACGGTTTCTTTAACATTTAGCTAAACACTGTTTGAAACAAGAGGCTCATGGACCTAATAGGTCACCTGAGTATCATGCAACAACTTTACAACGATTGATTTGATTCATGTTTTAAACTAGAAATCATGGCATTCAAAATTTCGAAAGAGGCACCATTCCTTATCGTAAATATACATTTATCCTGTTTAGTTTGGTTTCTTAATACCCATTGACGGAGTAGGGGAACAAAGTAAGAGGCCCAGGGACCACAGCGCTCACCTGAGCACATCGGGCTTGAATTTACTCCCCCCCCCCCCCCAAGCGTTCATCATTTGAACAACTAAAATCTACACTACCTGAGGATGATGTAAAACTTTGGTCGGCCATTTTGGCCCAGCCCTATTCCCAGGGGTCATGATTTGAACAAACTTGAATCTTCACTACCTGAGCATGCTTCCATATAAATATGATGAATTATGGCATTGCCATTCTTGAGAAGAAGATTTTTAAAGAATTTTCCAATATATTTCTATGTAAAACTTTGGTCGGCCATTTTGGCCCCGCCCTACCCCATTTTGGCCCCGCCCTACCTCATGATTTGAACAAACTTGAATCTACACTACCTGAGAATGTTTCTCCATAAGTTTCATCTTTCCTGGTACAGTGGTTCTTGAGAAGAAGATTTTTAAAATATGCCACCAAATTTTCATTAATTCCCAATTATCTCCCCTTAAATGAGGGCATGGCCCTTCATTTGAACAAACTTGAATCCATTTCACTCAAGGATACTTTGTGTAATGTTTGGTTGAAATTGGCCCAGTTGTTCTTCAGAAGAAGTTGAAAATGTGAAAAGTTTACAGACAGACAGATGGACAGACAGACGGACAGACAGACGGATGCCGGACAAATTGTGATCAGAAAAGCTCACTTGAGCTTTTAGCTCAGGGGAAGATAAAAATTAATCCCACCATATAACACATCTCAACAAACAGTGTACTAAAAATTTCAAACAATATTTTGCTATGAATAGTTGAAGAAAAAACTGCAACAAAAATTTCTTATGTATGAAACAGAAAAAGAGAAAAATGGGAAGTTGACATTTATTGCCTGTCTGAGAGAGGACTAAACTGTCCAAACAGGACAAAATACCCCCCGCTGGGTTTATAAGAAGTAAGTTTTTCCGTAATAAAGATCTGTATCAAACACGAATTATGAAATTTTTCTTCCAATGACCTTGAACTTCCCCAAATGACTTTGGGTCAAGGTCATGACACACCATTGGGTCATAGACAATCTTTGTGTGAAATGAGAACCTACCAAGCTTATCCATAAGAAAGATATAGACCGGACTGGATAGGACACCAATTATGAATTTTTTCTTCCAGTGACCTTGAACTTTTCCAAATGACTTTTGGTCAAGGTCATGACACACCCTTTGATCATGAGCAATCTTAGTGGAGAGTAGTAGATTCTAATGTCCCTCTGTAAGACCTTGAACTTTCCCAAATGACCTTTGGTCAAGGTCATGACACACCCTTAGATCATGAGCAATCTTAGTGGGGAGTAGTAGATTCTAATGTCCCTCTGTAAGAAAGATATGGACCGGACAAGATTGCACAGACAGACGGACAGCTAGACAGACAGACAGACAGACAAGGTGACTCCTATATACCCACCACAAACTTTGTTTGCAGGGGGTATAATAATGTGTTAAAATTTCAAGCATCTACAATGAAAAGATGCTGAGAAAACTGTGACGAAAATTTGTTGTGTATGAAATATTGGACAGACGCACAGACAAGCAGGAATAAGCATCAGATTTGAACAAAAATGTGAAAGTTTCTGCTATGATCAGTTTCTGAGAAAACTAGTTAAACTACGATGAAAATTTGTTACGGACAGACATGCATATGGACAGACAGACACACAAGGGTAAACGGTAAAACCCCCCCCTCCTTCAGATCGGGTTTGATATTATTTATTTTTTCTACGAATGAAAGTTTTATTTGCTATTCTCTCTTATT
>NW_026932441.1:0-5314 GCF_032062105.1 Saccostrea cuccullata | reverse complement strand
CCTTTGGTTAGAGATTTTCATTTGGTGTCAAACGCACCTTGTTGTAAACAAATGGAAATTGAAAGTAAAAGTGCCGCGTGACGGTATATTTTTTCTGGCATGTTTTGTTTTCCAATATCTCGAACTTTCACGGCAAAAAGGTCATTTGCCCAAAATTCAATATATGTATGAGTGACAGGGGCTCAAGTTTGTATGGAAGTCTATGGGAAAACATTTGGTGGTGTTTGTCCTATAGAATAGGTATTATTTCATGGATAAACATTGATTACAGCCAAATAATCAATCAGTTCCTATTTTTTTGGCAATGAGAACATATTTTAGTTAGTTTTTACTATTTGTTTAAAAATTAGAGGGTTTGGGTAAATTGGGGCTCACAATGGGGACTGCACATGGTGAAAAAATGCCAAAATTTTTGCTCTAGCTCTCATTTTTTCAATAAATGTAGATGTAAATAGTTTTAAATTAAAATTTATGCTGAAATTTACTGTGAATATTGTAAATGATACAATATTGATATTTATGGGCATCATCAATTCACAAAACATATGAATATCCCCCTCGCAGTTTGAGAAATTCATTTAAATTCATGTATTTTATGAGTGCAGACATTGGAATAGACTGACTAATCCTCTTTCAAATTTGTGTTAATCAGAGTTGATTGTATAACTTATAACAAAATTAGACTTCTGTTAAATAATTAGGTTACTTTGATTTTAAACAAGGGGCCTAATCCAGCAGCAAAGCCAATTTTAGTCATGTAATCAGTGCTGGCTTGATATAAAAGTTATACTGTTGGTGAAACTTAGAGATTACTAGTAGGAAATTTAAATTAAAATACTGTAAAATATATTTTCACAGAAAATACATTGAAAAAACAAGAAATTTGCAAAATTATTATTGAAAAAATGATGAAAAAAGTGTCTGAATATCCCTCCTCCTTGCCATATCTAATCTTGATTTCTGCAGAAAAGAAGGGGGGGGGGGTAATTTTGTACTCTAATGATGCTTGAAAATGAAGGATTTTTTTTAAATGTGGTTTATTTGAACAACATTAAGAGTCATTCTTATCTGCAGTTATTTTTCCAATTTCTTAGATACTTTTTAAATAATTATCTGAGTAAATTGTATTTAAACATGATTAGTTTAAAGCTATTTCAGCACAAATGCTTATAAAAAAATTCAAAAGATGATGTAAATAATAAAAAATTACAATATAAGCTACTACATGCATTTATCAGTATGTTTTAATAAAATAAAATATATTTCAGCAATGCATTCTCAAGATGGAGGAGATTAATGAACCCTACCCTCTTACAATGAACAACACATGGACACTCTGAGGATGATCCCTTTGCTTCCATTAAGAGTTCCAAGGTATGATTTTCTTAGAAAATCTAAATCAATAATTAATTTATTTAGAACTTTTTATAGATTATTAGAAAATAAATTTCCTCAGAACTGCAGTTATTTAAACATTTTGCATACAATTGAGCACTGTATTCAGTCAGACAATATGATTTATCTGCCCTTTGGCATTTAATCATTAATTATGTCAATAATAAGAAATGATATGCAAATAAATATATTTGCCTTTTATGAGAATATACATATTTAACACCAATTACATAAAATGTTCATGGAAATTGGCTAAAATGTAGGGATATTTACACAGTGGGGATGTATTTGATTCTCTGATGCCAGCAACCCGTTTTTTCCATAATTATTACATTTGAAAATAAATTTCTTTCTTTCCAGTTATGTTTTCCCTCTTTCCATTTATTTTCAGCACTTTGCTCAATGATGCCATTCAAAGATTACTTGGAACGGGTTGCTGCACATAGAATCAAATACATCCCCAGCTGATTTTGCTAATTTTGAAGGGGGTGACCTACATTTTAGCCAATTTTCATGAACATTTTATGTAATGGATGTTAAATATGTATATTCTCATGAAAGGCAAAGATATTCATTTGCATATCATTTCTTATTATTGACATAATTAATAAATTGATTAAATGCCAAGGGCAGATAAATCATATTGTCTTATTGAATACAGTGCTCAATTGTAAGCAAAGTGCTTAAATAACTGCAGTTCTGAAGAAATTTATTTTCTAATAATCTATAAAAAGTTCTAAATAACTTAAATATTCATAGATTAACTAGATTGGCTAGGAAAACCATACCTTGGAACTCTTAATGAAAGCAAAGGGACCATCCTGAGAGTGTCCATGTGTTGTTCATTGTAAGAGGGGAGGGTTCATTAATCTCTTCCTTCTTGAGAATACATTGCTGAAATATATTTTATTTTATTAAAACATACTGATAAATGCATGTAGTAGCTTATATTATAATTTTTTATTATTTACATCATCTTTTGAATTTTTTATAAGCATTAGTGATGAAATAGCTTTAAAATAATCATGTTTAAATAGAATTTACTCAGATAATTATTTTAAAAAATATCTAAGAAATTGAAAAAAATAACTGCAGATAAGCATGACTCTTGTTGTTCAAATAAACCACATTTTAAAAAAAATTCCTTCATTTTCCAGCATCATTAGAGTACAAAATTACCCCCCCCCCTCTTTTCTGCAGAATATCAAGATTGGATATGGCAAGGAGGAAGGATATTCAGGCACTTTTTCATAATTTTTGCAATAATAATTTTGCAAATTTCTTGTATTTTCAATGTATTTTCTGCTAAAATATATTTTACAGTAATTTAAATTAAATTTCCTACTAGTCATCTCTAATGTTTTCCCCAAAGTATAACTTTTATATCAAGCCAGCACTGATTACATGACTGGAACTGCCTTTGTTGCTGGATTAGGCCCCTTATATAAAAACAAAGTAACCTAATTACTTAACAGCAGTCTAATTTTGTTATAAATTATTCAATCAACTCTGATTTACACAAATTTGAAAGAGGATTAGTCAATCTGTTCCAATGTCTTCACTCATAAAATACATGGATTTAAATGAATTTCTCAAACTGCGAGGGGGATATTCATATGCTTTGTGTATTGATGATGCCCATAAACCTCAATATTGTATTATTTACAATATTCACAGTAAATTTCAGCATAAATATTTATTTAAAATTATTTACATGTACATTTATTGAAAATATGAGAGCTAGGGCAAAAATTTTGGCATTTTTTCACCATGTGCAGTCCCCATTGTGAGCCTCAATTTACCAAAACCCTCTAATTTTTTAAAAAATAGTAAAAATTAACTAAAATATGATCTCAATGCCAAAAAGATAGGAACTGATTGATTTTGTGACTGTAATCAATGTTTTTCCATGAAATACATACCTATTCTATAGGACAAACACCGCTAAATGTTTTTCCATAGACTTCCATACAAACTTCAGCCCCTGTCACTCATACATATATTGAATTTCGGGCAAATGGCCTTTTTGTCGTGAAAGTTCGAGATATTGGAAAACAAAACATGCCAGAAAAAATATACCGTCACGCGGCACTTTTACTTTCAATTTCCATTTGTTTACAACAAGGTGCGTTTGACACCAAATGAAAATCTCTAACCAAAGGGCACCCCTCCCTTCAAATTTTTACCTGTAACTCCTATATATCTCAAAGAAACCCAAGTCTTGATATGAGATTTTTATCAACTTTATTTCACTTGTCAAATACATAACAAGTCTTTTCTCTTATTGACCAATCACGCGCCAGCTAGCATTTTCTCCTCCGCACAACCTTGGGTGTCCAAAATGTCTGCGCCCATGTGTTTGTTTATGTAGGGGTTTTTCCTATAGAGTAAAAGAAACATTTATAAAAAGTGGTCAATTTAGTATTTTTAGAACACATATCCATTGCTTATCTCACCTCTTGAACATTGGGACTGACAGTCTTAGCTTAGGTACACCATTGGCTGTTACATTTCACACCCCAGTCAATCAGACACACATCTGTGAAACAGAAAAGATGTCTAGAAATTGAAGCAATTTTCTATTTTTCTTTCAAACTTTTCAAATAAAATGATTAATCTAGCATATGTTTTGCTTGTTTTTCTTATTATCTCTCATGATCTCTCAAGATAGATCATGTTAATCATTCAGGGTAGCAGGTACCCGTTATTAATGAAAAATGAAGAAAATCAGCAGGTTTTTGTAAGAAAATGCTGAGTTATGGAGAGAGCGAAAACTAATGTAGATAAAATAATCAATGGAAAGAAAGAGAATTATATGTAGTTTCAATGCACATAATATTAAAAAGAATTTCATTGGCAATGGGTTGCTGGCATCAGAGAATCAAATACGTCCCCACTGAGAATTTTGTAATTTTGAAGGGGGGTGACCTACATTTTAGCCAATTTTCATGAACATTTTATGTAATGGATGTTAAATATGTATATTCTCATGAAAGGCAAAGATATTCATTTGCATATCATTTCTTATTATTGACATAATTAATAAATTGATTAAATGCCAAGGGCAGATAAATCATATTGTCTTATTGAATACAGTGCTCAATTGTAAGCAAAGTGCTTAAATAACTGCAGTTCTGAAGAAATTTATTTTCTAATAATCTATAAAAAGTTCTAAATAACTTAAATATTCATAGATTAACTAGATTGGCTAGGAAAACCATACCTTGGAACTCTTAATGAAAGCAAAGGGACCATCCTGAGAGTGTCCATGTGTTGTTCATTGTAAGAGGGGAGGGTTCATTAATCTCTTCCTTCTTGAGAATACATTGCTGAAATATATTTTATTTTATTAAAACATACTGATAAATGCATGTAGTAGCTTATATTATAATTTTTTATTATTTACATCATCTTTTGAATTTTTCTTTTCTGCAGAATATCAAGATTGGATATGGCAAGGAGGAAGGATATTCAGGCCTTTTTCATAATTTTTGCAATAATAATTTTGCAAATTTCTTGTATTTTCAATGTATTTTCTGCTAAAATATATTACAGTATTTTAATTTAAATTTCCTACTAGTCATCTCTAAGTTTTCCCCAAAGTATAACTTTTATATCAAGCCAGCACTGATTACATGACTGGAATTGCCTTTGTTGCTGGATTAGGCCCTTGTTTAAAATCAAAGTAACCTAATTATTTAACAGAAGTCTAATTTTGTTATAAGTTATACAATCAACTCTGATTAACACAAATTTGAAAGAGGATTAGTCAGTCTATTCCAATGTCTGCACTCATAAAATACATGAATTTAAATGAATTTCTCAAACTGCGAGGGGGATATTCATATGTTTTGTGAATTGATGATGCCCATAAATATCAATATTGTATCATTTACAATATTCACAGTAAATTTCAGCA
>NW_026932440.1:0-52959 GCF_032062105.1 Saccostrea cuccullata | reverse complement strand
AAGATATGCATTGTTGTGAGGGTAAGAAAAAAAATAAATAAAAGAAACACTAGAAAACAATGAAATAAAATGAGTTGGTATCATTAAAGCAGACGAAAGATTTCAAAAACAAATGAAAATTCAGCTGTTTCTAAACTAAAGGCCCTGTCACACCAAGCTGCGTTCACACGGAGTCATTACGGCGTTGTTAAATTTTTTAAATCGCCGTGGAATCGCAGGAAAATTGCACAAATTTCTGTAAAATTTTCATAATATGAAGATGTCACGGCATCCCTACGGCGACGGACGCGATTCTACGGCGATCTCACGGCGTTCTACTGCGTTCCCACGGAGATCTCCATGCGATTGACTGTGCTTCAGTGGAGTTTTCACGGCGCGTTAGGAGTTTTAACCTCGTGTTCACAGCGTTCTCACTGCGCTGACTGCGTTCACATTGCGTTCTATACTCATTGATATTATATTTAGAAGGAATGTAAAACATTTTTGAAGATTCAAGTTACACGATGAAAAGACTTCTAATCATGCCAAGAAATATTCTTAATAATCAAAAATGTTCTGTTTAAATAATTTAGTACTAAATTATTAATAGTTTTATGATTTAACTCCTTTTTTCAATTTTATCGGTTCAGATGTGTTGTTAGATTTATGAATGTAAAAAAAAATAAACACACTGAAAAGTTTTCTACAAAATTTAAGTGAAACAACAGAACAAGTTCTGGTGTAATTTTCTCTTCCATTTTTTTTTCACTTAAATGCTCCTAGTGCAACAAATACGTTGGAATTATTGCTGATCAAATATGATCCCATTGCTTTTGTTTTGTGAGCTGGCTGACAACGCTCTAACAACGCCGTGAAAGCGCATTGTGATCGCAAACGGACATTGTAGAAATGCCATGGGTGCGCAATGATCGCAGTGACAACTCCGTGCTGTCGCCGTGTAATCGCAGTCGAAAAAATCACAAGACAATAAATCTCATTAGAAGCGCCGTAAAAACGAGATAGAAACGCAGTGACATCTCCAAGGACTCCGCGACATCTCCGTGGAAGCGCAGTCTACTATCACTGCGTTCGTGCCGCGATCATGTGTGTCTTCACGGCGTTCGTACGGAGCTCCTACTACGTTGTTGGAGATCTCACCGCGCTGCTACGGCGATCATACTACGTTTCTACTGCGTTCTTATCAGACCGCGATCACACGGCGCGTACTTTGTGCATGCTTAAAGTGATCGCCGTCCTCTGGCGTTCTAGGAGACCCTACGCGACCCTACGGCGTTCAGTGGAGATCTCGCCGCGTTGACACGGCGCTGTAGGAGACTCTACTGCGGTCACCTCGACGTTTTGCATTTTTTGAGGACGCCGTGCGGTCGCAGCCCCGGTGTGACAGGGGTTTAAGTGAATAAATAAAAGATAAATATCGTCTCATCAGCTATGCAGCCCCACGCTGTGGTTTCTGCAGGAACTGCATTTGCATTTTTCACCCGTCCATGTCTCAATGAAAGTTTTAAATTGGCTGAGGGTGGAAAGTTCCTAGCATGATTTGGTTTTTACAATATTTCTAGCTCACCAAGTGAGTTTTTCTTATCAAAATGTGTCCATTGTTGTTAATTGTTGTAGAGGACTCAATGCTGATTACAATCATACCAACAGTTTGACTGCTTGATGTCCAGGAGTAAAGAAGAAGATTTTTAAAGATTGCACTAATTTTACTGGTTTTGGCCCCACCCCCCAGGCCCCTGGGGGGCAGAGACCATGAAATTCACAATTTTTGTTCCCCTTCACCCATAAATGCTATATGCCAAAATTGGTTGAAATTGGTTCAGCGGTTTCAGAGAAGAAGCTGAAAATGTTTAAATGTTAACGCACGACGAACGACGCACGACGACGGACGAAAACAGATAGCAATAGGTCACCTGAGTTTACTCAGGTGACCTAAAAAGTTAGTCACTGTGACCTACTTTTGAGTTAACATGTTGTGAAGTCCTAAGATGCATCAACTTACAAGATTTGATGATCCTAGTCCTTATAGTAAGCGAAATATGAACGTTTTTATTAGGTGTAAATTTAGGTCAACATTGTAGTGACCTTGAGACCATGCCCTTTGCCCCAGGGTAATTCCCCATGCAAATTTTAATCTTCGACGTATCCTGATCCTTGTATGTAAGTTTGGTGAAAATCTGCCCGGTGGTTCTGGAGAAGAAGATTTTTTAGCAACCAGTACTTTTGGTTTTGTTTTCCTGATTATCTCCCCTTGTTTAAGAGTTCCAACCCTTATTTTAATATAAATGGTAGCCCTTGGGCCAAGGATACCCTGTGACAAATTTGACACTGATTGGCCAACGGGTTCTTGAGTTATGGCCCATATTCTAAAAAGTTAATGTACACCGCACAAATGGCCATAGCATTAGCTCTTTGAGCCTTTGGCTCAGAAGAGCTTAAATGATTATCTTTAACTTTAGAACGTAACATATGACTGTTAAAACACCCCCCTTTCAGCCATTCAATTAAAACGTTTAAGACTGTCCTACAGAACAACTGCAGTTTAATTTCTACGATACAATAGGTTCATCAATATCGAGATTTGATTGAAAGAATTATTATTAGTCATTTTTAAATGCCTGTTTTTCAGATAATTAGGTCGAAATTTCTCTAACCTAGGGCATTGTAGTAACCCTGGACTTCCGGTCCAAGTACTGTCATTAATGCTAATGATACGTAAAATCCTGTTGAAGCGTAATGTAGTGAATCTTTGCATCAGCAACTCTCCATCACCTTTATTTTGATATTTTCCCGCTACAGCAATGAAAATGCGTACTTAAGTCATTTATAGGAAGCCTTAGCATCACTACGGGAAACGGGAGAAGAATTTATTTTTTGAAATATTGCTGTATTACTTATAATGAACAGTTACAAACCCTTAAAACACAAAAATATTGCCAATTGTTTTGTTACACATGCAATTTTTTATTTCTGTTAAGCAGACTCAAACTTGACTTCCGGTTATGGTATGAAAGATGTTCAACCGTTAAATTACCAATATTTACAAAATTGAAGATATCCATACTTTTTTAGATAAGAAATTCTTTACTATATATAATTATTTCCCCCTAAAGTAGGGTGTTGCATTTCTTTTGCATGTCAGTATACATGTATAAAGTTCAGTCATGCTTCTTTAAATTGTCCAAAATATCAGAAATATCTTAGGGGGTGGAGGGGGTGCCGAATTCAGGGCTTTAGGAAAACCTAAATAGGTTGAAATGAGTGACAATTTTAAATATTGAAGTCTAACAGTTTGTTCACCACATCCTGACCCAGCTGATAAACTGCCATGCCACTGTAAGGAAGTCTGAATCATCCATAAGTTTGTGTTTACCTTACTTGGAGATAAAACCAAATGTGTGGACAACATAGACTAAAACAAATACAAACTAAACTACTTGTATAAACTTCCCAAACAGAAACAGACATAAGGATTGAATAAAATTGTAAAGTACCGAAACATCAAAAAAAACAATTGTTTATATCAAGTTTTGGATTCAAATTTAGTGAAATTCTGCTAAATATAGTAAAAGAATCATCACTGATTTATTTAAGTTACAGAAATACATACCTATTAGAAACAATAGAAGGAAAATAGCACTGGTTGTTTACATCAACTTTTCTCTCTGAATCAGATATGAATCTACTCTGTTGTCCATAAGCCCTGATAGTGGACACTCCACTTATTGACTCTCCAAAGTGAGAAAATATTGGTGATCTAAGTGTTGACTCTAATCTTTTAAGTTGTCTTGAAGTTGCAACATAAAATCTCTAAAAAGGAAAGAAAAAAAAATCACCAACACAAACAAAGAGTGAAATTTAATAACAAAAGACCAAAATGGGCCACAACTCCAATCTGATCCCTATGGCCCTCACAGTTGTTCTTCATAAAATCTTTTCCCAATTTACATGTGTATCCCTGTGTAAAACTAGTGTTAATTGTAACGGGGACCGTTACAGTTGTTCCCCAAACGCTCCCCAACTCCCTTTTTTGTGCCTAATTCCTGTGAGACTTTTTTTTAATATGTTAAGTATCGAAGGATTTCACGAAAAAATTACAATGATATCAACTATATGTCATTTAACGCATTGCATGTGCCCGCACGTTCACATGCAAGATGAACATGGCATGTTGTCTAAACCATTAACATATCCTTATATCGTGAGAATCAATAAAAATATCAAAAAGATATAAAAGTTCCTGTTTTTCAAATATATTGGTCGTATTGCCAATTTGGCGCAGGCACGTGCATGCATGCATCCTTGCATTCAAATTTGATAGTAGCATAATGTAAGAATCCATTACAGTATACCTATTCATATTCTAAATTTCATCCCGTTTTGTTGAGAACCCAGAAAGTTATAGACATTTAAAGTTTCTGCCAATCAGATTGCAGCTTACGTTCATGCGCATCCTTTCATGATATTTCTTATACAGTACCGATCGGACACAACCTAACAGAAAGCGAACCCGGAGTGTACCCCGGGTTCGCTCTCTGGGTCCACTTCGAGTTCGCTCAGGGTCCGCTAAGGCTAACCCCGAGTGAACCCAGAGTGGACCCAAAGCGAACCCGTAGCGGACCCCGGGCGAACCCGAAGTGGACCCAGAGAGTGAACCCCAAATTCAGTAGCGGTCCCAGAGAGCGAACGCGCGTTCGATATTTCTTTACAGAGCTGTCAATCAGTATTAGCGATTAACCAATCAGCGCATCAACCAATCAAAATAGCATATTGATCTGTCGATTGGGATAAATTGTTTGATTTAATTCAATATATATCAAAACATTGTACATGCAAGCAAAACATGTAAATGCACAGTGTAAATCTATTATGATAATTAAAATATTAGTTTATATTTATTCATTTTAATTCTCCAGGTTGTATTTTATATTTATATATTTATTTTCTTTTTCTATTAAAGCAATTAATAAATTATATATTTTAATTTTCCACGTAGAATGATACATGAATATTTACGTATTTATTTTCTTTAGTTCTCTATACCAGTTTTTAAAGTCCATGGGTAAATAAATTGGGTAAATACATCAGTCAATGCGTAAAAAATTATTGATATTTTTAATTATGCATGAAAAAAAAAATTACACGTACATGTACATCTTCCTGTATATTTTTGAAAAAAAATTATTGCAGCAGGTTTCGAGCACGGGATTGGGAGGACAACTCATAGAAATTTAAGAAAAAGTCTTCAGGCTTTATTATTAAAATCTAGTCTAATGCTTGGAGTTAATACAGTTAAGATCTCTCTCTCTCTCTCTCTTGATGTTTCCTGTATTTATTTATATTCAAATATTTAGAAATATTTTTTAAAGATAATTTTTATTTTCATTAATGTATGTGTGAAGAAAAAGGGGGGGAGGGTAGATTATTATACTCTTAGCGGGCCTGGAGAACAATTATTATTTATCATTTTATTTTATTTTTTTTCATTCTGATTAAAATCATAATCGCTCTGTAATTCTGAGCGTAAAGAAGATCTGATATAATTTATTTTTTAAGTATCCCATAAATATTTATAAAGAACTTTTAGTGTGTAACTACCACAAATGAAATCTAAATATATCAAGTGTACAAAAGGTAATTGTAATTTATAGATGCCATATCATAATTCACATGTTTGGTAAAGATTTAAGCTACGATTTAGCAAAACTTAAGGAATAACAAATATAATTTTGAAGTATACAACGCATGAATTCGAAGGGTATTTTGTTTAGAGGCTAACGTGAGTTTCACTTGTACACCATTTGATACATTGAAAATAAATTCAACACCTTTTTCTTCCTTTTTTGTTTTTGTTTTCACGTTATAACTAATGAAAAATAAATGCCTAATAACCCACTGTCAAATAAGTTTGAATTTCTCGGGATTGAAATTCCGAGATCGGAGAAATCAAGGAAATCAATTATACATGTAAATCTACGTCAAATGTACAGTTGATTTTTGAAAAATTATCAATGTTTTCCATAAAGTCACTGTTTACATGTACAAAGTACATGTATCGATCGCCGCATAAAAAACAATGATCGATCCATAATCCCATTACTGTGTCGGAATATACAAGGGGCGGGGCTTAGTGACAGCGAGATTAAAGCGCGGTCTGCTTCACGCATCAGTGCATAAAGCGGTCCCAGAAAGCGAACGCCGGGTTCACTCTAGCAGACCCAGAGCTGACCCCGAGCGAATGCAGAGCGAACCCGGAGCACACCCAAAGCGCACCCAGAGCGGTCCCAAAATTTCTGAAAGCGAACCCGAAGTGGACCCCGAGTGAACCCAGGAAGTGAACCCGGGGTCCGCTTCAGGTTCGCTCTGGTGTTAGGTTGTGTCCGGTCAGTACTGTATATCATGCTGTAGATCTTCATAGTGTATGACTTTGTTCAAAATTTCAAAGGATTTTGTCAAAAAAACAAGAAAGATATTGAAAATTTAGTTTCAGCCAATCAGAGCAAAGTGCACGTGAATGCACATGAGATCTTGCATTTTTGACCATGTCATCTTGTCTATACTACTAATGTATACTGGACCCTCCTCCAAGCATCCTTTAGGATGTAAAGGATGAGGGTCATTCGATGTAATGAGCCTGAGGCTCAAGAGGGTATCATGTAGCATTATCTCCGAGTGCAGCGAGGCGTATCTCAATTTAAGACGCTAAACAATAATGACCTGTGTGACGTATACACACCTTTGGTCAGTAGTATATAAAGCACAGCTCCACGTGCCGAAATCATTCTTGAAAGCTTGTTTGTGACGACTAACAAACATCATATGGGTGGGTTATTTTCCCTCAAAATAAAATCAATTTGGGTTGGGTACATGATACCCTCTTGAGCCTCAGGCTCATTACATAGAATGACCCTCATCCTTTACATCCTAAAGGATGCTTGGAGGAGGGTCCATTCTATTACATATCGCCTTTTGGCTCTACGAGGGTATCATGTAGCATATTCAAAGTGTTGGTCACAAACAAAATATTACAATAAAAATGTATATTTTCAAAGTATTCAATAAGAGGACCACTTCATTGAAATTTTAATGAAAAAATAAAAAACTCAAATGCAACTAAATTTTATTCAAATTCAGAGTTTATAGATAACATAAACTTATTAATAAGAGAAATCACATTCACAAAAGTGTTCATTGTCAACAAAACAACTAAATAAATGTCACCAAACAATTCATTGTTCATCTATTCAACACTGATTGTGCGAAAAGTCCATCTGAATCACATCCAGTTGTATCTTTGTAATAAAACTTAAAAAATGTTTTTGAATAAGTCCAATTCGCAGCATCCATTATTTCTTTTAACGACACTCCTCATGAATAGGCCACTGAAGCTGAAGTTCCTTGGAAAGAGTGGGCAGTAAAGTTTCTGATTCCTGACAGTTCTAGAACACTTTTCAACCATCTTGCTAATGTATATGTTGAGACAGGATTAAATGTTTTATAGGACACAAATAATGTAGATGATTTTCTTTTATTTTCCTTTCTTTGTAAATATTTGTGTAATGTTGAAACAACACAAAGTCTTTCATCAGAAAATTTACGTAAAATAACTCTAAGTACAGGAGTTCCAGGCTTACATGTTTTCAGTAACTTCTGAATTTGAAAAATAACCTTATCTGCAAACACTGACATGTACTTTAAATCAAGAGCCAGCAGTGTTTGGGCCCTGGAAGCTGTTGTAAGTGCAACAAGAGCTATCAGTTTTAAAGTTAACATATGTGAAGATATTTCACGTAAAGGCATTAAATTGCGTAAAAAACACAAAACTTGCGAAACAATGCCCAAGATGTCTTAACTTTAGGACGACATGGATTAAGATTGAAATATCCTTTCATTAATTTTGGAATTAATAATGGTTCCTTAACCCATAAAACACCAAAATATGGTAAAGTATTAATCAACATGGATTTATGAGTATTCATAACAGAATATGAAACTTTATTGCTCATCAAAGAAATTAGATATTTAACAACTATTTCTTCAGAGGGTGTAAAGGGATTTGTTTTCCATTTAGAACACCAAAGTATCCATTTTTGCCAGCAGCACTGGTATTGTTTATTTGTGGTTGGTCGTAGTGAGGCAAGGATAATGTCACAATGGAATCTTGCCAGCCCCTTGTCAAAGAGGGATCCCCTGATACAAGACAGGTGGTTAGTGTTATCTTTCGGAGTGGATGTTCTTCTCCTGTATGGGGCATCACCAACAGATCCTTGTGCCGGGGAAGTCTAATTGGAATAGAAATCAAAACAGACATTAGCTGTGGAAACCAAGTTTGAGTTTTCCATAACGGGGCAATAATTATGGCTTGCTTTACTCTATCCTCTAATATTTTATTGATTATTCTTCCAATTAATTTAAATGGTGGAAAAATATATGGACGTAGGTTTGACCAAGATAAAGTGAAAGCATCAATGTGATAAGCATCAGGATCAAAATTCCAGGAGACAAACTTTTCCAATTGTTTATTTATCCGAGAAGCAAATAGATCTATATCTGGATTGAAAAATTGTTTACAAATTCGCAAGAAAATATCATGTTTTAACTTCCATTCTGTAGATTCAGCAAAATTCCTAGAAAGAGCATCAGCATATATATTCTCACACCCAGGTAAATATTGGGCTGAAATAATGATATTGCGTTTTATGCACCAATTCCAAATTTTGACTGATAGATCATTGAGCTGTTTTGAATGCATTCCACCCATTGCATTAATATAAGAAACCACAGTTGTGTTGTCAGTTTTGATATAAATATGTTTTGAACTATGTTCTTTAAAAAATGATTTTAGAGCAAAAAACACAGCCATCAGTTCTAAAATATTTATATGACATAATGATTCTGAATATGTCCATCTACCTCCTGTCATTTTGTGTTCAAATCTAGCACCCCAGCCTAGTAAGGATGTATCAGTCAATTGGTCTTGATCTGATATCTTTTCCATCTAGTGTTTGTAAATTTTTACACCACCATTTTATTTCATCGATACTCTCATCAGAACAAATCATAAATGAATTAAAATCATTATTGTTAATTTTAAGATTTTGATCTTTATCTCTTTCTAAAGTTCTGTAATGCAGGGGACCTTGAAAAACTGCATTACAAGCATGGACCAATAAACCTATCAATGAGGCCAGTTGTCTTATCTGAATTCTTGGATTGGACAAAATAATTTGCATAATTTGGCTTTGGTTTAAAATTTTCTCTATTTTTTCATTTGTCAAATATACTTTGAAATTAACTGAATCTATAGTAACCCCAAAGAAAACAATTCTTTGTGAAGGGATGGTTACAGATTTTTTGTCATTTATTGTAAAGCCAAGATTGTTCAATTCTGATATAACTTTATCTGTTTGTTTCTGGCATGTAGAAAAATCTTGATTCATGATAAGGGAATCATCAATATAATAACAACATCTTATGCCATTTTCTCTAAAGAATGCATAAATAGGTTTCAATATCTTTGTAAATATTCTTGGACATGATGTTAACCCAAAAGGTAAAACTACAAATCTGAGAAATCTTCCATTCCAAGAAAAGGTTAGAAATTTCCTGTAATCTGGGTGAACACTGACACTAAAATAAGCATCCTTTAAATCAACTGAAGTAAGATAATCTTCTTTCTGAATCAGCTCCAAAGCAAATGTCAAGTTTTCTTGTTTAAAATGATATTATTCAACAAATTCATTTAAATGTTTTAGATTTATGATTGGTCTTAAATTACCATCTTTTTTCGGTACAAGAAAAAATATTTGAAATAAAAGCATCTGAAATATCTTTTACTTCTTCAATTGCACCTTTAGCAATTAATTGGTTTACTTCTTGTGAAACCAATTCAAATTCTGATGCATTAAAATGAATTTGTCTTGGAATAGTCTTTTGAAACGGTTGCTGAAAGAATTCAATTTCATATCCTGGATCTATAATATTTAAGATCCATTGATCATTGGTAAATTTTTGCCAGTGATGTATATTAAGTTTTCTCACCTTTACTTGTTGTAACTGTATTTCTTCATTGGCCCTCTGTATTGGCCCTTTTGACCTCTGCCTCTCTGGGAGGGATATGCATACTGGCGGTTTCTCGCTGAACCTTTGTGCTGGTTTGTGGTATACTGGTACCCTTGGCTTGTCATGTAGTTTTTTGTTTGATTAACATTTTTGAATTTTGTATAATAATTTGGTTTCATTCCGATTGGTTGCTTGATAATATCTCCCATCTCTTTAAGTTTAGAGACACAATTATCTCCAAACAAAAAATGTGTAATCAGAATCTCTGAGGTAGCAATTTTTTCGATATCGAAAATTCAGAACATTTTTAATTTCATTTCTTCATTTCATTGAAATGTTGTAGCAAGCATTGCCAAGCATACTTATAGAACCTGCCAACATCTTTTTACAAGCTTGGGGATCAAGTTCTTTTTTGTTTACAAACATATCTGCCATCTGTACTAACGGTATTATACCCGTTGCTAATGATTTTTGAATCACTTGTAAAGCAAGATCATCTGAATGGGCTTGCTTATTCATTGCATCCCAGATTTCCTTATTGACCCGGGGAACTTTCAGTAGATTACAATTATCTGGCCTGTCATACTTTTTCTCCAACTCAGCCATACTTTCTTTGCTAGTTTTCTTAGAGACTGCTGCATTTACAGCTTTCCCCAGTGCTTCGTTTACATTTGGACCAGTTTTTTCATTTGTATTTAACTGTGGGATATCCCAGTCATTGTTACTAGCACTGTTATCAATTGTAATCTTAATTGATTCATCATTCAAAATCCCCTTAAATGTCTCTTGAGGATTAAAACCTTCAATAGAAGGAGATACTTGACCATTTAAATAAGACAAATCAAAGTCAAAGTCATCAGGGGTTTCATTAATAGTTTGATGAGAATCATAATCAGGTATGCTAAGCAAGTTTCTCAGTGGTCTGTTCAGCATAGTTTGTGTAAAAACACCGGGAGAATTATTACCCGAAGTATGCACCGTAGATTCGGTAGTACCAGCATTTTCATTGCACGTATTACGCGCCATAGAATCAGAACGACCCAACTGTTTTACAGTATCTGTCAGTGATGAAAGAGATTGCAATATTTTATCTATGCCAAGTTGACTTTTAAGTTCGTCAACATTAAATTCTTGAACAGACTAGGACTGATTTTTGGATTTTTTACTTTGTTTCGTCGCCCATGACGGCGGTGCACTTGCACTTGCAGAACAAGTAGAGGTCTGCGCTTTATGCTTCATCCCTCTAGTTCTCTTATTTGTAGTGTCATCTGTTACACTTCGTGTGCGAGGTTTATCAGCAAACAATTCATCAATATCTGAGTAGTTATCATGATCACTTCCCATGAAAGACAGGACATCGTCCTGATTTTCGGCCGTCATATTACGGCAAAATACACACACAAAAAAACTTAGTGACTTACCTTAAAACAGTTTAATATTTTAATAAGAGCTGTTTTACAGCAATAAAACCCCCCAAAAAACTTGAACAACATTCTAAGTTACACCTCTATTCGATAACGTTTACCTGCTGTACAGGTAAACACGCAGGCCGCTCAGAGAAAAAGAATGATTTCGGCACGTGGAGCTGTGCTTTATATACTACTGACCAAAGGTCATTATTTTTTAGCTTCTTTAATTCGCTGCACTCGGAGATAATGCTACATGATACCCTTGTAGAGCCGAAAGGCGATATGTAATAGAATTATATTCTGAGTTTCAAAGCATATGATAAAAAAATGGAAAACTTACGGCTATATCTATTACACTGGTAATTTCACGTGTTGCACGTGCGCGCTCTTGCAAGCTTACAAGTAACCTCATGACCTAGATTCAAACCTAATTTGATACTTGTTAGACCAAATTCTATACCCTATTGAGCTATCCAGCAAGAGCTATTGAAAACTTTACTGCTATTTCGTAATTCGCTGTAATTTCTTGATTTACGGATCCACTGACCTTATTTTTTGAGGAATTGGAAAAAAAATTAAATGCAATTTTTCAGATTTTTTAAAAGTCTCCCGACTTTATTAAACAGGAAAAATCCAAAATGAATATAAAATATGTTAAAATTGCTACAAATGATTTTAATAAATTATTTTAGAGGGGAAAATGTAATGTAGAATCCCCCGAAAAGTCATTTGAACAGCAGCAATAACAGGAATCAAAATGGAATATCGCATCCTTGAGCTATAACAAAGAGGCCCATGGGCCTTATAGGTCCCCTGAGTATCATGTAACAACTTTCCAACAATTGAATTTGAAAGAAGCACCATTGCTTATCATAATTATACACTTAGCATGCTTACTCTAGTTACTTAATACCCAGAAGTAGATCAGAGTAAAGAAAATGCACTTCCACTTTATAAACAATTTCCCACCCCACCCCACAGAAACAACTGACCCTGGGGCCACATATTTCAAAATTTTGGAAATTTTATAATAAATTTTATTTCATCATAAATGGTTGATTAATACAAAAGAGCAGGTTTCAAAGCATTAATTTATTTTCAGACTATGTAACCTCCCCAAACCCCGATACCCAGACCAAGGAGGCATGAAAGTAACCATTTTGCTAGATGCACCTTTCTTCATCATACACATGTTAATATAAATACTTAGATCATTGGCATAATACCCAGGAGCAAAGGAAAAGATTTTTAAAAAATATATATATTTTCACTATCTAATCAAAAGAGCCCCCCTCCCCTTACACCAAATGGCAAAACCCCTGACCCTGGGGCCATAAAATTCACAGTTTGGTTGAGGCACTCTTGCTCATTATAACTATATACTGTAAACCAACTTTTATTCGCGACGACTTTATTTCGCGATTTACCGGGAGTAAACTAGTTGGCGACGATTAATTTTCGCGATCAAGCCTTTTTTGAAACTGTTTTTTATAGAAACAATGACTTTAAGAACCCGTTCGCGGCGATATTCGCGATGACGAGGCTCTCGTGAAAATTTCTCGCACGCGAATAAAAGTTGGTTTACAGTACTTAGTAGGTTTATTTAATACCCAGAAGCAGAGAAGAAGATTTTCAAAGAATCACTATACAATCAATAAAGCCCCCCTAACTACAGAACCCCTGACCCTGGTGCCATAAAATTCATAATTTTGGAATAGGCACTCTTGCTCATCATAACTTTGTACTTAATTAGTTTATTTAATACCCAGACACAGAGAAGAAGATTTTCAAAGAAATAATGCATAATCAGTATATAATTTATATAGCCCCGCACTAGCACTAGAGCCCCTGACCCCAGGGCCATGAATTTCACAATTTTGATAGAGGACTCAATGCTGATTACAATCATACAAACAGTTTGACTGCTTGTTGTCCAGGAGTAAAGAAGAAGATTTTTAAAGATTGCATTAATTTTAGTGAATTTAGCGCCACCCCCAAGGCCCCAGGGGGGCAGGGACCATGACATTCAAAATTTTGTTTCCCTTCACCAATAGATGCTGTATACCAAATTTGACTGAAATTGGTTCAGTGGTTTCAGAGAAGAAGCTGAAAATGTTCAAATGGTAATACACGACACACGATGCACGACGATGGACGAAAAGGGATAGCAATAGGTCACCTGAGTGACTCAGGTGACCTAAAAATAAGTGAAGGAATACATTTGGGGAAAAGGACTAATAATGTTTTGTAAATAGTTAACAAGTTTACTTTCATGCATTTTAGACACAAGTTGATTATAAAATTAATAACATTTATCATGATAGTTAGTAATTGACTTATCTCTCCATCTTTGCATTACCATGGTTACAGATATTTACATTCAGGGTTGGACTAATAATACCCCAAAAACGCGTAAATTCCCTATCATTAATTTTTTTCATTTTCTCAATTTAAATAATCGAGTACAGTTTTCATTCATTTGTTTTTATTGCGTAGTTACATATTTTTGCTAAACTTCAGTATATTCAAGAAAATAAACTATGTTCAGAAAAAATATTATACACTTTATAAAGATCAATAATAAGTGAATATAAAAATTAAATAGGTTATGTTCATCTGTTTGATACACAGTATGTTGACCCCTTTTGTAAATTCCACCCTCCTATGATGTCATACGTTTTTGCAAAAACTGTTTTTAGTTTGAATTAATATGTGATAGAACAATATCTTTTGGAGAAATGCTTTTTAAATAGGTTGTACTGACAAATAATGGTATTGTAAAGTAAAAGAATTTTAACAAGAGGCCCACGGGCCTTATAGGTCACCTGAGTATTGTGCAACAACTTTCAAACAATTAAATTTGGTTCCTGTTTTAAACCAGAGGCCATGAAATTCGCAATTCACAATTTTGAAAGAGGCACCATTGCTTATCATAATTGTAGACTTAAAATGCTTACTCTATTTACTTAATACCCAGAGGTAGATCAGAGTAACATTAAGAGAAAATGCACTTCCACTTTATAACCAGTTGTGCACCTCATCCCAAAGGAACCACTGATCCTGGGGCCACATATTTCAAAATTTTGCAAATTTTATCATAAAATGGTTGATTAATACCAAAGAGCAGGTTTCAAAGCATTCATTTATTTTCAGACTTTGTACCCCCCCCCCCTTCACACCCGACCCAGGGAGGGGGGGGGGCATAAAAAATAACCATTTTGATAGATGCACCTTTCTTTATCATAAATATAATTATATACTTGGATCATTGGCATAAAACCCAGGAGCAAAGGAGAGATTTTCAAAGAATTAATGTATTTTCACTATATAATCAATAGAGCCCCGCCCTAACACCAGAATCCCTGACCCTGGGGCCATAAAATTCACAATTTTGGAAGAGGCACTCTTGATCAACATAACTATTTACTTACATAGTTTATTTAATACCCAGAAGCAGAGAAGAAGATTTTCAAAGAATTAATGCATTTTCATTATATGATCAATAGAGCCCCGCCCTAACAACAGAACCCATGACACTGGGGCTATAAAATTCAAAATTTTGGAAGAGGCACTCTTGATCAACATAACTATTTACTTACATAGTTTATTTAATACCCAGAAGCAGAGAAGAAGATTTTCAAAGAATTAATGCATTTTTAACGTATAATCGATAGAGCCCCGCCCTAACACCAGAACCCCTGACCCTGGGGCCATACAATTCACAATTTTGGTAGAGGCACTCTTGCTCATTATATTCATGCACTTAGTTAGTTTATTTAATTCCCAGCAGCAGAGAAGAAGATTTTCAAAGAATTCATGTATTTTCACTATGTAATCAATAGAGCCCCGCCCTAACACCAGAACCCCTGACCCTGGGGCCATACAATTCACAATTTTGGTAGAGGCACTCTTGCTCATTATATTCATGCACTTAGTTAGTTTATTTAATTCCCAGCAGCAGAGAAGAAGATTTTCAAAGAATTCATGTATTTTCACTATGTAATCAATAGAGCCCCGCCCTAACACCAGAACCCCTGACCCTGGGGCCATAAAATTCACAATTTTGGAAGAGGCACTCTTGCTCATCATAACTATGTACTTATTTAATTTATTCAATACCCAGAAGTAGAGAAGATTTTCAAAGAATAAATGCCTTTTCACTATATAACCAATAGAGCCCCGCCCCAACACCATAACCCCTGACCCTGGGGCCATTGAATAAACAATTTTGGAAGAGGCACTCTTGCTCATCATAACTATGTGCTTGGTTAGTTTATTTAATACCAAGGAGCAGAGAGGAAGATTTTCAAAGAAATCATGCATTTTCACTATATAATCTATATAGCCCCGCCCTAGCACAAGAACCCCTGACCCTGGGGCCATAAAATTCACAATTTTGGAAGAGGCACTCTTGCTCATCATAACTATATACTTATTTAGTTTATTTAATACCCAGAAGTAGAGAAGAAGATTTTCAAAGAATAAATGCCTTTTCACTATATAACCAATAGAGCCCCGCCCCAACACCAGAACCCCTGACCCTGGGGCCATAAAATTCACAATTTTGAAAGAGGCACTCTTGATCATTATAACTATGTGCTTGGTTAGTTTATTTAATACCCAGGAGCAGAGAAGAAGATTTTCAAAGAAATCATGCATTTTCACTATATAATCTATATAGCCCCACCCTAGCACAAGAACCCCTGACCCTGGGGCCATGAATTTCACAATTTTGGTAGAGGACTCAATGCTCATTACATTCATGCCAACAGTTTGCCTGTTTGATGTCCAGGAGTAAAGAAGAAGAGTTTTAAAGATTGCAATAATTTTAGTGGTTTTGGCCCCACCCCTCAGGCCCCAAGAGGGCGGGGAGCATAAAATTCACAATTTTTGTTCTCCTTCACCCATAGATGTTTTATACTAAATTTGGTTGAAATTGGTCAAGTGGTTTCAGAGAAGAAGCTGAAAATGTTCAAATGTTAACACACAACGCACGACACACGACGACGGAGGAAAACGGATAGCAATAGGTCACCTGAGTTACTCAGGTGACCTAAAAATGCATATTTTCTTTATGTAATCAATTATTCAATCTTTAAAATATGTTGACAAGGGCAATAACTCCTTCTAAGGTTTCTTCATTCAGGAATTTGCTTTAATTATTGAACTTCTGATGTAAAATAGTCTCTCTGATACTCATAATTCAAAAGTATCTGATAATTAGGAAGTATTTAGGAACATTCAGCATCAGAATTATGCATTTAAACCAGTTTTTACATATTTTTCATTATATTGTTTACAAAAAATGTGCGATTTTTGTTGTTGACATATACTTCTGTTCATTTATGTCTCCCATCTTAAATAATAGGCCTAAGGGCCACATCGCTCACCTGAGCTCTAGTTATGTAAAACTAAAAGCAAAAATCAGTTCAGTATTGAAAAATTTAAATATTAAAGTGGGTTCAAGTGGGATCATGATTTGAACAGACTTGAATCTACACCATACGAGGATGCTTCCATATAGTGTACATGTATTTTTTTTAGTGGAAAGTGATTTTTAAACAAGTTAGCGTAGATTTGATTTAGCGCATTTCTTGATATTCTTATTTACGTATCATTAAGACATTTAGCAATGTACTTGAATTACCGGAAGTATCTTTCTGCCAAAAGCGCTAACAAGAATACACCGTCAAATGTAATAAGTTTACAGTAACTATGACCAATCATGGCTTTGCCGTTCTTGCAAAGAAGAATTTGAAAGATATTCCCTATGTATTCCTATGTTAAACTTTGAAACCCCCCATAGTTGCCCCATCCTACCCCCTGCCGGGGGTCACGATTTGAACAAACTTGAATCTGCACTACCTGAGTATGCTTCCACATGAGTTTCATCTTTTCTGGCCCAGTGGTTCTTGAGAAGAAGATTTTTAAAGATTTTCCCGGACCCTATGTATTCCTATGTTAAACTCCCCAATCTTGGCCCAACCATACCCCTAGGGGTCATGATTAGAACAAACTTGTACCTGCACTACCTGAGGATGCGTCCACATGAGTTTTATCTTCCCTGGCCAAGAAGATCTGGAGAAGATTTTTAAAGATCCTCCCTATGTAGTCCTATGTTAAACGTTAACCCCCACCCCCAATCATGGCCCCACCATACCCCTGGGGTCACGATTTGAACAAACTTGTACCTGCACTACCTGAAGATGCTTCCACATGGGTTTCATCTTCCCTGGCCATGAAGATCTGGAGAAGAAGATTTTTAAAGATATTCCCTATGTATTCCTATGTTAAACGTTAACCCCCAACCCCATCATGGCCCCACCGTACCCCTGGGGGTCATGATTTGAACAAACTTCTACCTGCACTACCTGAAGATGCTTCCACATGAGTTTCATCTTACCTGGTCACGAAGATCTGGAGAAGAAGATTTTAAAGATATTCCCTATGTATTCCTATGTTAAACTTTGAACCCCACCTCCATCATGGCCCCATCCTACCCCTGGGGGTCATGATTTGAACAAAATATGCACAATTATACGAGAATGCGCAAATAAACTTACTGAGCGAGTCTATCAAAGCGACCCAAATTTACTAGGTTGATTAAACAGAATTGGTATTTGTCAAGTCATACATAAACCTTCATTTTATGAAAGCAACCCGAATAAGCAGAAGTGAGCATTGCCATAAAATTTCAGGGTTAGTGGTAGTAACAAGAGGCCCAGGGGCCACATTGCTCACCTGAGCAATTGGTGAGGAAAAAGCACAGATCAGATCAGAACTGAAAGTTTACTGAGGGTGGGGGGGGGGGGGAGAGGGGACTTGAATTTTAACCCCCCTGGGGGTCATGATTTGAACAAACTAGAATCTACACTACCTGAGGATGATTCCCTATAAATATTACTAAGCATGGCTTTGAAGTACTTAAAAAGAAGATTTTAAAAGGTTAAAATATATATTCCTATGTAAAACTTTGATAGGCCATTTTGGCACCACCCTACCCCCGGGGGTCATGATTTGAACAAACTTGAATCTACACTACCTAAGGATGATTCCACATGAGTTTCTCTTTCCTAGACCAGTGGTTCTTGAGAACAAGATTTTTAAAGATTTTTCGTATATATATATATTCCTATGTTAAACTTTGATCGGCCATTTAAGCCCAACCCTACCCCCGGAGGTCATGATTTGAACAAACTTGAATCTACACTACCTGAAGATGATTCCACATGAGTTTCATCTTTCCTGGTCCAGTGGTTCTTGAGAAGAAGAGTTTTAAAGATTTTTCCTGTATATTCCTATGTTAAACTTTGATCGGCCATTTTGGCCCCACCCTACCCCTGGGGGTCATGATTTGAACAAACTTGAATTTACACTACCTGAGGATGATTCCACATGAATTTCATCTTTCCTGGTCCAGTGGTTCTTGAGAAGAAGATTTTTAAAGATTTTTCCTATATATTCCTATGTAAAACTATGATCGGCCATTTTGGCCCCACCCTACCCCCGGGGGTCATGATTTGAACAAACTTGAATCTACACTACCTGAGAATGATTCCACACGAGTTTCATCTTTCCTAGCCCAGTGGTTCTTGAGAAGATTTTTTAAAAATGCCATTAATTTTTCTCTAATTCATAATTATCTCCCCTTTGAAAAGGGCGTGGCCCTTCATCTGAACAAACTTGAATCCCCTTCACCTAAGGATACTTTGTGGCAAGTTTGGTTGAAATTAGCCCAGTGGTTCTTGAGAAGAAGATGAAAATGTGAAAAGTTAACGACGACAACAACGACAACGACGACAGACAAATTTTGATCAGAATAGCTCACTTGAGCCTTCGGCTCAGGTGAGCTAAAAATGCTATATTTTAAGAAATACTCCCTCAATTAATTTGAAAATGAATAGGCTTCAACCTTTTATAATGCCACACAAGTATCTAAGGGCTGAGAGTGGTTAATGCACAAAGGTTCTCTGTAAATCTTGCCCACAAGCTGCAAAGGACACACTAACACAAACACATATGCACATTTGCGATGCTATATCCCCTCCGCAACTAGTTGTGCAAGGGGATAACAAAATAATACACTTTGATGTTAATGATTACCTAACACCAAAGCCTTATGATAAACATAATGACTTCCACTTTTCAATCATCAGCTTCCCTTAATTATGCAGCAATATACCTTTGTCACCTGCATATAGAGTTTATACCTCAGTTGATTCGATATGGAAGAACATGTTCTAGGTATGAACAATTTAAAAAATGAGGTAAGTTAAATCCAAGATGCATCAACTGACAAAGTTTGATGATTCTAAGCCAATAAGTACCCCAGATACTTAAATATATATTGATGATCATAGGTCTGAAAGTATTCAAAATATGCCTTTTAAACAATATGAAAACAATATGAAAACTTGCAATATTCAAAAAGTATGTTTTAAGGTCCCAAGATGCATCAACTCAAAGAATTTAATGATTTTAAACCTCTCAGTGTCTGCAATAATTAGGGATGTCAACGAATATTCGAATATTCATTCGATGAGTTGATATTCGAATATAAATTCATGATTCGAATATTCGTTTTTTAACTGTACAGGCATTTAAAAGAGAGAAAAACCTGGCAATTTTTATTAGAAATTGAATCAAGTTTTACAAAATTAAAAGACAGTCCTCTTGGATTACCTGAAAGGTGTGAAGAGTGTATCTATAAAGGTAATTTATTTAATATTTGATCATTAATGGTTGGTAAAATAGTGTCCACTACTTACAGTCAGCTTGTATTGTTGTAAGGACACAGTTTTACAGTAAACACATGGATCCCCTTTTTTATGTAAATATCATTAAAATCATTATCAGGAAATTAATTAGCAAAAAGTAATTGCTTTTATTTTTTCTCCGTTAGATAATAGCTCTGCTTGGTTTGAATTTGTAGGAGTTATCAGTTTAGACTTTAGTAAGACGATCAATAAATCTGGAACATGCTAAAGAATCTTTTATATTTTCAATTTTAAAAAAACATAATATTTTGGATGCATACTCTTCATATATTCGATAATTATAAAATATATATAATTGCAAATTTACCATGCAAACTCTGTAATTAGTTTCTGTTCCAAAATAATGGCATAAAACCTATACTGCTTGACAGGAAAGTGAAGAAATTTATTTTATAATGCAAGATGTATTTATTTTATCGAATATTCGAATATATTCGAATACTCCTATCGAATATTCGAATATCAATTATTGACAATTTTGACATCCCTAGCAATAATGGTATTAAATGTTTTCGAAAAGATTAGCTATAAAATTATAAGAGAAGGTCACGGTGACCTATTTTTAAGTTGACTTTGTTTGAAGACCGAAGATGCATCAACTGACAAAGTCTGATGATCAAAGGCCTAAAAATGTCCAAAATATGCCCCCAAATCAATTTGAAACAAATGCCTGCAAAATTGAAAAAGTAGGTCACTGTGACCTTCTTTTTAAGTTAACATGATGTGGTCCTAAGATGCATCAAGTTACAAGATTTGATTATCCTAGTATATATAGTGAGCAAAATATAAACATTTCTATTAAAATAAGTGTAATTTTTGGTCAACTTTGAAGTGACCTTGAGACCACGCCCTTTACCCCAGGGTGATGCCTTGAAAAACTTTTAATTTTCAACATATCCTGATCCTTGTAGGTAAGTTTGGTGAAAATCTGTTTGGTGGTTCTAGAGAAGAAGATTTTTTAGCAACCAGTACTTTTGGTTTTATTTTCCTGATTATCTCCCCTTGTTTAAGGGTCCTTACCCTAGTTTTAGTATAAATGGTAGCCCTTGGGCCAAGAATACCCTGTGATAAATTTGACACTGATGGGCCAAGGGGTTCTTGAGTTATTGCCCACATTCTAAAAAATTAATGCACACCACACAAATGGCCATAGTATTAGTTCTTTGAGCCTTTGGCTCAAAAGAGCAAAAGAGACACATTTAAACTAAAATCACTTAAATTAAAGATCATAGTGACCTTGAAATTGGTCGCCACACATCTTTTACCTTCTACATAAGATGCATAAACTGACCAAGTTGGATGATTATAAGTCTAAGTTTTCTAGTTATGAGCTGGACAGGATTTTTCCATATTTGGCTATAACTTTTTAAATAAAGTTCAAAGCGACCTTATTTTAATGCGCAAAGTTCTACCCAAGATGTATCAGCTGACAAAGTGTGATACCTCTAGGCCTAATAGCATTAAAGTTATGAGCCGGACACGAAAAAGGTAAAAGATGGACAGACAGATGGATGGACATGAAGTCTACAACATAATACATCCCATCTTAAGATAGATGTATAACAAGAGGCCCTGGGGAGACATTGCTCACCTGAGCAACTAGCTAGATAAAAGCAAAAATCAGTTTAAAAGTTTAAATATAAAAGTGGGTTCAGGGGAGAGAGGGGTATTTGAACAAACTTAGATCTACACTTCCTACAGATGCTTTTAAATTGTTATAATACATTAGCTTTGGTGTTAATAAGATGAAAGTTTTGACTGATATAACCTTTATATTCCTTGAGAAGAAGAAAGAAAAGTGAAAAGTTTACAACGACATCAACGACAGACAACGGACAAATTTCGATCAGAAAGGTTCACTTGAGCCTTCAGCTCAGGTGAGCTAAAAACCAAATCATAGCCTTGCTGATCTTAAGAAAAACTTTGATCGAGCATTGTGGCCCCACCCTAACCCTGAGGTCATGATTTGAACAAACTTAGATCTGCACCACCTGAGGATGCTTCCATATAAATATGACCAATCATGTGTTTGCTGTTCTTGAGAAGATTTTTAAAGATTTTCCCTTTAAATTCCTATGTAAAACTTTGAACGACCATTGTTGTCCCACCCTACCTCTGGGGGTCATGATTTAAACAAACCTAATTTTACACCACCTTAGGATGCTTCATTATAAATATCAATAATTATGGCTTTTCTGCTCTTGAATCTACATACACCACCTGAGGATGCCTCCATATAAATATGACCAAACATGTCTTTGCTGTTTTTTAGAAGAATTTTGCTATACATTCCTATGTAAAATTTTGATCGTCAATTGTGGCCCCTCATCACCCACTGGGGTTAAGATTTGAAGAAAATTGAATCTGCACTATCTGAGGATGCTTTGTGGCAACGCACTTTGAAAAAATTATGTACTTTGAAAAAAATTTTCAAAGTGCATTAAAATTTGGGCAAAGTTAACACACTTTGAAAAAAATTTACAAAGTGCTTTAAATTTAGGACACACTCAACACACTTTGAAAAAAAATTTTCGAAGTGCGTTAAGAGTGTACATAAAATTTTCTTACAATTGTATATTTAACATACTTTGAAACAAGAGGTCCACGGGCCTTATAGGTCACCTGAAAATCATGTAACAACTTTCCAACAATTGAATTTGGTTTGTGTTTTAAACCAGAGGCCATGAAATTCACTATTTGGAAAGAGGCACCATTGCTTAACATAATTATACACTTATATGTTACTACATAGTCACTTAATACCCATAGTAGATCAGAGTAACTAAGAGAAAATGCACATCCATTCCAAACCAGATGTGCACCCCACCCCACAGAAACTGCTGACCCTGGGGCCACATATTTCAAAATTTTGAAAATTTTATCATAAATGCCATTTCATGAAATTTGGTTGATTAATACTTATGAGCAGATTTCAAAGCATTAATTTATTTTCAGACTATGTATCCCCCTCCCTGATACCCCTGATCCACGGGTCATGAAATTAACCATTTTGCTAGATGCACCTTTCTTCATCATAAATATATATACTTAGATCATTGGCATAATACCCGTGAGCAAAGTAAAAGATTTTCAAAGAATTAATGTATTTTCACTTTATAATCAAAAGACCCCCTCCCCTTACACCAAATAGCAAAACCCCTGACACAGGGGCCATGAAATTCACAATTTTGGAAGAGGCACTCTTGCTGATTATAACTACGTACTTAGTTCATTAATACCCAGGAGCAGAGAGAAGATTTTCAAAGATTTAATGCCTTTTCACTAATAATTAATAGAGCCCCACCCTAACACCAGAACACCTGACCCTGGGGCCATGAAATTCACAAATTTGAAAGAGGCACTCTTGCTCATCATAACTATGTACTTAGTTAGTTTATTTAATACCCAGGACCAGAAAAGAAGATTTTCAAAGATTTAATGCATTTTCACAAATGAATATAACCAATAGAGCCCCGCCCTAACACCAGAACCCCTGACCCTGGGGCCATGAAATTCACAAATTTGAAAGAGGCACTCTTGCTCATCATAACTATGTACTTAGTTAGTTTATTCAATACCCCAGAGCAGAGAAGGAGATTTTCAGAGATTTAATGCATTTTCACTACACATGTATAATCAATAGAGCCCAACCCTAACACCAGAGCCCCTGTCCCTGGGGCCATAAAATTCACAATTTTGGAAGAGGCATTCTTCCTCATCATAACTATGTACTTAGATAGTTTATTTAATACTCAGGAGCAGAGAACAAGATTCTTAAAGAAATAATGCATTTTCATATAGCCCCACCCTCGCACTAGAACCCCTAATCCTGGGGCCATGAATTTCATAATTTTGGTAGATGACTCAATGCTCATTACATTCATTCCAACAGTTTTACTGCTTGATGTCCAGGAGTAAAGAAGAATATTTTTAAAGATTGCATTAATTTTAGTGGTTTTGGCCCCACCCCTCAGGCCCCAGGGGGGCAGGGACCATGACATTCAAAATTTTTGTTCCCCTTCTCCCATGGATGCTGTATACCAAATTTGGTTGAAATTGGTTCTGTGGTTTTAGAAAAGAAGCTGAAAATGTTCAAATGTTAACACATGACACACGATACATGACACACAATGGACGACGATGGATGAAAACGGATAGCAATAGATCACCTGAGTGACTCAGGTGACCTAAAAATATGTAGAAAACAAAACTTCTAGACTTAAAATTTAGTAATTGAGAGAATCAATTTGAAATATTTATAGCTCTCAAACTTTTAAAATTTTCATGTATTGATTGCCAGTGAGAACAAAGAGAAAACAAGTAGAAGGTCTCTCAACCCTACTTTTTTTTTCTTATACTTAGCAGTCGGTAGCAAATTGAAAGTGGACCCTCCACCCCCAGTCCAAAGGTAAGCCCCAATTATCAATGCCTATATTATTTATGTATTTGCAAAACATTTGTGTGCCTAAGACCCCCCCCTCCCGGATATTGATGCCTATGCTTCCCCAAATATATCCAAATATATGTATTTGCATAACTGTTAAGATGTTGAAAAATTTCTATAAATTTTAGTTCACATAAAATGCATGTGAACTGGAAAAAATAAGTACTGTAAAACATTTAAGGGGGCCGATTATAGTTTCCTTTGCGCAATATTTCGCGCATCATAGTAAAATGAAGCGTATATACTGTTTTAATGCAACTTTTTTCGCTTAATTATTTAAATTAAACAAAATTAAGAAATTATAGGTATAGAAATGTAATTACAATTTGATATAACTGATTTTTTAACCGATTTTGCAATTGATAGGTAGGTTGACGTCGTTGCAGTGTGTTTTTGACGTTATGATAACCTGTAGCTCTTAAAGAAACGGGTAATTAAAATATTGTTAAAGAAAAAGTAATAAACATACGCTCTTGAAATTTAAAACATAGAAATTTGAGAATATCTCCAATATTTTTACTATTTTTTCATGTGACTCCATTGTGTACGTCATATTTAGTAATACTCTATAAAAATAGTAACATTTGCTGATTTTTTGCATTTTGAGATGCCCCCTCTGGTAACAAGACGGTAGAATTTTGTGTTTCTTATATATATTGTATAATATAGTATTACTCATCAAATATTATAGTTTGAACAAAATGTCTATTGTAGTATTTGTATAATTTGCTTTAAAGTGCTAAAAATTGGCATTTTCCTATATAATCCTATAGTAAATGTACCTGTATTTTGAGACGGTCCCTTAAAAATACCCGGACGGTAGATTTCCCCCAAACTTTGCACGTACACTAAAGTTAATGTAAGCTATATATGGTATAAAAATAAAGAGTTTTCGCTATTGTAGTTTTCACACAATAAAACTATAGTCGGCCCCCTTAAGAGATATGTATGGAAAAATCAAAATCACTAACTTTCGCATCCCTTATCACCCAAAAGTTATCCAACTGAACAGGTTCAATTATTTATCATACTGTAGATTTGCAAGAATATTGACCAAGCCGTACACATTTTTTTTTCAAAGTGCTTTAATACGGTTGATATTAACACACTTTGAAAAGAAATTTTATTTTTTCAAAGTGCATTAATTTGGTCCAAAATTTAACGCACTTTGAAAAAATTTTTCAAAGTGGCGTAATTTTTCAAAGTGCATTGTAATAATGCTTCCACATGAGTTTCTTCTTTCCTGGTTCACTGGTTCTTGAGAAGAAATTTATTAAAAATTTTTAATAATTCATAATTATCTCCCCTTGGAAGAGGACATAGTTTTTCTTTAGAATAAACTTGAATCTCCTTTACCCATAAATACTTTGTGGCAAGTTTTGTTAAAATTAGCCCAGTGGTTCTTGACAAGAAGATGAAAATGTGAAAAGTTTACAACAAGGACGATGAAGACAATGCCAACAATGACAACAATGACAACAACGCCAATTGCGACAACAGACAATTTTTTTTATCAGAAAAACTGACTTGAGCCTTCAGCTCAGGTGAGTTATTCAAGAGGACCACAGGCCTTATAGGTCACCTGAGTACCATGTAACAACTTTCCAAGAGATGAATTTGGTTCGTGTTTTAAACCAGAGGCCATGAAATTCACAATTCTGAAAGCTTATCATAACTATACACTTAGCATGCTTTCTTTGGTTACTTAATACTCAGAGATAGATCAAAGTAACAGAGAAAATGTCTTTCCATTTTATAACCAGTTGTGCATCCCATCCCACAGTTACCACTGACTTTGGGCCACACATTTCAAAATCATAAATTTTATTTCATCATATTAAATGGTAGATTAATACCTAAGAGAAGATTTCAAAGCATTAATTTATTTTCAGACTATGTACCCCCCTGAGTACTCCTGAACCAGGGGCCCTGAAATAAATTACTTTGGAAGAGACACCCTTCTTCGTCATACAATGTAAATATGTACTTAGATTATTGCCATAATACTCAGAAGCAAAGGAAAAATTTTTTAAAGAAATTATGCATTTTCACTATATAATCAATGGAGCCTGGCCTTAACAGCAGAACACCTGACCCCGGGGCCACAAAATTCACAATTTTGGAAGAGGCAACCTTATTCAACATAACTATCTACTTGTTGGTTTATTAAATACCCAGAAACAGAGAAGCTTTTCAAAGAAACAATGCATTTTCACTATATAATCTATATAGCCCCACCGTAGCACTAGAATCACTGACCCAGGGGCCATGAAATTCACAATTTTGGAAGAGGCAGCCTTATTCAACATATCTATGTACTTGTAAGTTTTTTTAATGCCCAAGAGCAGATCGAAAAGAAGATTTGCAAAGAAATAATGTATTTTCACTCTATATAATCTTTTTAGCCTAGCCCTAGCACAAAAATTCCTGACCTTGGAGTTACAATTCCACAATTTTGGTAGAGGGCTGCTGATTACAATTATGCCAACAGTTTGACAGGTTGATGCCCAGGAATAAAGAGAAGTTTGCATTAATTTAAGTGGTTTTGGTCCCAGCCCTCAGACCCCAAAGGGGCAGGGACCATGATGTTCACAATTTCTGTTCCCCTTCACCCACCCGTAGATGCTTTATGCCAAAATTGGTTGAAATTGGTTGAGAGGTTGCAGAGATGAAGATGAAAATGTTAATGCACGACATCTGATGAAAACAGAATTACCAATAGGTCACCTGAGTTTACTTAAGGATGAATTCTTCTGATCATTTTACCCCAAGTGGGTCTTCGTACTTAAACATGTCGTAAAATTCAAACTGATAACAATTTACAAACAAGTTTTTTAAGTTTTTATGATTAACATGTTAAACTATATTTATTTTTAAATAACAAATCTTTCTATGTTGTATTAATGACCGAGACATGTGCAAAATTACGATATTTACGACATAGGCCTAAGAAATCGACATGATCGAGAGGGGAAGAAGATGGGATCGCCTGTTTCAAAGCGACAGGAATGCCGAATGGCACTCTGTTAAAAGAGCCAACCGACAGAAATTTTAAAACATTTAAAAAATTGCCGATATCACAATTAGGCCTACAGGTACATTCTTGAAAGCGGTCCCCAAACATACCAGCCAAGAGCGCCGAAGTGTGTTGACGACGATCCAGTAGCCTAGCAGTGGAAAAAGGGAAAATGTAGGTATCCAATGCTTTCAAACTTATTGAAAATAGCAATGTTTATGCATTATAGATATAAAAGTTTCAAAATACTTAGTATACTGTCACATCGCAAACTGAAACATAGCATAAACATGTTACATACATATACGGAACGTTAGGCCTAAGGGGTCTTCAGATTCGTGCAGACGACAGCATTTGTATTATCCTTTTTATTGCAACTTCAGCTCGTAGTATATGATAAATTTCCTTTGATATTGTAAGTGCAGAATATCTATCCCAAATTTATAGACATACCGTATGAAAATAATAAGATAACATCTATAATTTTTAGCTGTTTACATTCGATAAAAAACTAGGTCGCTTCATTCTATGGCGGCCTATGCGGGTTAAAAAATGGAATATTTCTGAGCAAGAGAAAGAGAGGACATCTAACAAACTATTATGAAGTTTAATGTGTTAATTGATTACTTTTTGTTCATAAAAAACTTTTCTTAACAAAAGTGCAATTATTACCTGAAACAAGAGGCCCATGGGCCACATCGCTCACCTGAACACTGTGGCTAGGAAAAAGTAGGTTTATTGGTTTATTGGTTTATTTTTGAAAAGTTTAAATCCAAAAGTAGTCCCATGAGCAATGGCTTTGCTATTCTTGAGAAGATGATTTTTAAAGAATTTTCCTATATATGTCTATGTAAAACTTTGATTGGCCATTGTGGCCCCGCCCTACCCACCAGGGGTCATGATTTGAACAAACTTGAATCTACATTACCTGAGGATGCTTCCATATAAATATGATCAATTATGGCTTTGTTATTCTTGAGAAGAAGATTTTTAAAGAATTTTCCTATATATTTCTATGTAAAACTTTGGTCGGCCATTGTGGCCCCGCCCTACCCTACCCCGGGGGTCATGATTTGAACAAACTTGAATCTACACTACCTGAGAATGCTTCCATATAAATATGACCAATAATGGCTTTGTTATTCTTGAGAAGAAGATCTTTTAAGAATTTTCCTATATATTTCTATGTAAAACTTTGGTCGGCCATTGTGGCCCCGCCTAACCCATGGGGGTCATGATTTGAACAAACTTGAATCTACACTACCTGAGGATGCTTCCATATAAATATTATGAATTATGGCTTTGTCATTCTTGAGAAGAAGATTTTTAAAGAATTTTCCTATATATTTCTATGTAAAACTTTGGTCGGCCATTGTGGCCCTGCCCTACCCCCCAGGGGGTCATGATTTGAACAAACTTGAATCTACACTACCTGATGATGCTTCCATATAAATATGATCAATCATGGCTTTGTCATTCTTGAGAAGAAGATTTTTAAAGAATTTTCCCATATATTTCTATGTAAAACTTTGGTCGGCCATTGTGGCCCCGCCCTACCCCCGGGGGCCAAGATTTGAACAAATTTGAATCTACACTACCTGAGGATGTTTCCCCATAAGTTTCATCTTTCCTGGCACAGTGGTTCTTGAGAAGAAGATTTTTAAAACATACCACCAAATTTTCATTAAATCCCAATTATCTCCCCTTGAATGAGGGCCTGGCCCTTTTTTTGAACAAACTTGAATCTCCTTCACCCAAGGATGCTTTGTGGCAAGTTTGGTTGAAATTGGCCCAGCGGTTCTTGAGAAGAAGTCGAAAATGTGAAAAGTTTACAGACAGACGGACAGACAGACAGCTAGACAGCTAGACGGACGCCGGACAAAATGTGATCAGAAAAGCTCACTTGTGCCTTCGGCTCAGGTGAGCTAATTATCACACTAATTTTGAATATTTGGTGAATAAAAACACATAATTTGATGCCTAAATGCCTTGATTTATTTTCATTAAATGCTGAAAAGAAATAGGGGTGGGGATACCCGGGGTATAAAAAATATCAAAACTTTCTCATATGTACACTAGTCACTAACCCCTACTTTTCATGCTATGAAAAGGATCCATAATACCCAAAGAAACTGTACAACAATTTTCTTAAAAAGTTTAAATGTAGAAATATGTCTTTCTTTGGTTTTTCGAGCAATTTTATAGGGAAAAATTTGCCTAATTTTGAGACTGGTGAACAACATTTTTGGGTACAAGTTAATTAATTGGTATTTAATTGCACATATTTTTCTTAAAAAATCAACAATACTTTCAAGAAAATCTTAGGAAAATTAAGTTTAAATTGATTATATTTATAAGTTTATGGGGGTATTTTATGGTCTAATAGCATTTTTAATGAAATTTCCCATGCTCTATTTTGGTCTATATTCGAGGGGTTGAATCTCTCTTAGATGAACACTTTTTTTGTCTTTAAATTATTCCTTGGATATTACACTTTTAGAACAAGAGGCCCATGGGCCACATCGCTCACCTGAGTAACTTGGGTGATGCAGATCTTTTTAAAAGATTTGTTCTATATATATTTCTATGTAAAACTTGGATTCCCCATTGTGGCCCCGCCCTACCCCCGAGGGTCATGATTTTAACAATTTAATATCTACACTACTCAAGGATGCTTCCACATAAGTTTCAGTTTTCCTGGCCTAGTGGTTCTTGAAAAGAAGATTTTTAAAGATTTGTTCTATATATATTTCTATGTAAAACTTGGATTCCCCATTGTGGCCCCGCCCTACCCCCGAGGGTCATGATTTTAACAATTTAATATCTACACTACACAAGGATGCTTCCACATAAGTTTCAGCTTTCCTGGCCCAGTGGTTCTTGAGAAGAAGATTTTTAAAGATTTGTTCTATATATTTCTATGTAAAACTTGGATTCCCTATTGTGGCCCTGCCCTACCCTCAGGGGTCATAATTTTAACAATTTAATATCTACACAACCAAAGGATGCTTCCACATAAGTTTCAGCCTTCCTGGCCCAGTGGTTCTTGAGAAGAAGAATTTTAAAGATTTGTTCTATATATTTCAATGTAAAACTTGGATTCCCTATTGTGGCCCTGCCCTACCCCCGGGGGTCATGATTTTAACAATTTAGTATCTACACTACCCAAGGATGCTCCCACGTATGATTCAGCTTTCCTAGTCGAGTGGTTCTTGAGAAGAAGAATTTCAAAGATTTGTTCTATATATTTCTATGTAAAATTTGTAATCCCTATTGTGGCCCTGCCCTACCCCCGGGGGTCATGATTTTAAAAATTTAATATCTACACTACCCAAGGATTCTTCCACATAAGTTTCAGTTTTCCTGGCCAAGTGGTTCTTGAGAAGAAGATTTTTAAAGATTTGTTCTATATATTTCTATGTAAAACTTGGATTCCCTATTGTGGCCCCGCCCTACCCCCGGGGGTCATGATTTTAACAATTTAATATCTACACTACCCAAGGATTCTTCCACATAAGTTTCAGCTTTCCTGGCCCAGTGGTTCTTGAAAAGAAGAATTTTAAAGATTTGTTCTATATATTTCAATGTAAAACTTGGATTCCCTATTGTGGCCCCGCCCTACCCTCGGGGGTCATGATTTTAACAATTTAATATCTACACTACCCAAGGATTCTTCCACATAAGTTTCAGCTTTTCTGGTCCAGTGGTTCTTGAGAAGAAGATTTTTAAAGATTTGTTCTATATATTTCTAAGTAAAACTTGGATTCCCTATTGTGGCCCCGCACTACCCCCGGGGGTCATGATTTTAACAATTTAATATCTACACTACCCCAGGATGCTTTCATATAAGTTTCAGCTTTTCTGACCCAGTGGTTCTTGAGAAGAAGATTTTTTAATGACCCCACCCTATTTTCGTATTTTCTTGATTATCTCCCCTTGGAAGGGGTCTTGGCCCTTGATTTTAACAATTTAAATTTCCCTTCACCCAAGGATGCTTTGTACCAAGTTTGGTGAAAATTGGCCCAGTGGTTCTTGAGAAGAAGTTGAAAATGTGAAAAGTTTACAGACGGACGGACGGACAGACAGACAGACAGACGGACGGACGGACGACTGACAACGGGTGATCAGAAAAGCTCACTTGAGCTTTCAGCTCAGGTGAGCTAAAAATATAAGCGTTTGGAAAGTTTAATGCACATTTTTTTCCGGGTATCAGAAGAATACATCCTTAAAAAAAAATGGATAATAGATAAAAATCCAAATCAGTTCAGCAAATGAATCAAAAGCTTACTCATCATATAGCAGGACATATGAATTTATGGATATATAGTACTGTTTGCAGACAAGATAGTGATAGATTGTGTCCTACTTTCCAGAAGAAATAAAAAGTATAATAAAAGATACCTGTAAAACATAGTATAGAATAACCAAGATTGGGATTATTATTCCAAAGGCAGGAACTGCATACAAAATTAGACCAAGAACGGAAGCCAGTTGAAGCAAAATATTGACCATTGACCGTATGGTAAATGGAACAATAAAATCTATTTCAGCTATGTCTGATGAGTAGCGGTTTATGAATTGCCCCATAGAGTGCTCTTGGAATATCTGCATTGGGCAATTTAGTAGATGCTTTAACAGTCCTAAAAACAGCCTATCTGAAGCCAAAATGCCACCAAGAGCCATTGAAAAAGCTGCTACAGCTGCTAGAGAACCTGTCATATAAAAGAAAAGATGGTTTATAAAAGGTTTTCCTCAACTATATGTGCAGTCTGAAATTAATGGATGACTTGATTTAAAAGAAACTCTTATTCGATGGTTGTCCCAGAAAAACAAACTCTTTGAATATTTCAAATATTATTTAAGAAAGCTCTAAACACTAACAGAAACTGCTTTTTAGACTTGGAGAAAAATATATTATATAAAGGTGTGCATACCGAGTTTTTTCATTTATTTGTAACAATGGGTGCCTGCCTTATTTCTGCAGGAAGAATGCTCAAAGACAATGGACTATTTATGAGCAGAAATCACTGCTGTTTACTTACGTTGGGAAAATTAATGAAAATAATGAAATCAATTACTTAATCTTGGTCTAATATACTGCTAAAAACAATTTAATCTATTACTAATCATCTAATTAACAGAAAATAACATCTTTTAAAATCTTACTTCTACAGGCAGATCACTCTTAAACTGCATAAAACTACCCTATAAGTAGAGCTCGTTAGTGTGCAGTGTTTAGAGCTTCCTTAACCAAAACTAATAATTTCTTGCATGCTGTTGAAATGATCCTTTCGTTATTTTGACAAAATATTAAAGGCCTATGATGTCATATGCATTTATTCCATTTAAATATTGGTGGTCTCAGTGCACAACATTTTTTTTTTACTTTTACAAATAGCACTGTCAATAAAATTTTCTTTGTTTATATCCGGCTATACATACGGTATAAAATGTCACAAAATTTACCTGCATAAATACTCTATAATTTGGTGTACTTGTGTTTAAAAAGGATGTATTCACTATTCACTATAACAAAAGAATTGAACTATAGGAGAGAACATTTTCCCAGAAAAAGTGACATTTAAAAATTAATCTTTATTTGTTGTTTTCTATCGTAGACCGGTATATGTCTAAATTTTTCAAAGAGCAATATATAGTAAGTGTCTCAAATGGCCCCCTAAAATGAATATCTTACTTTTAATTTATATATAGCTTTACTTTGCACAGTTATACATGCGACCTTTATTGTTAATTTTCAATTTGATCAAAATGCCGTTGATATAGAAATATGAAATCAGAAAGTTCATGTTTTCCTGCAATTTTAGCATATTTTGTATAAAACTGCTTTTTTCAAGCAGTTTTTCTTCCAGAAAATATTGAGCGCAAACTATTATATACTTTAATTTTTTACCAAAGATGTATCTATTCAATACTAATTATTGACAGAAAAATTATGCATGTTCTACAATGCGCTCTTTGTTTCCCATAAGAAAAAACATCAAGAAAAAGACTTATTTTTGGCTTTTTTGGTTAGATATATAAAGAAGTGTTATTTCCGTCATCATTTACAGCCAGTGAGTGCATATAAATGTGAAAAATATATCGGAAATATATCTAATATAATCTCTTCCACAAAATAAATATCAATTAAACATATCTGAATGTCATTCAAAAATGCTGATTTTTAGGGGGCCAAAATTGGCTCTTAACATATATAGTCCTTTGCATTTTAAACCTAAAATGTATCATTTACAATAAACCTCAAAAGTTGGCCGGAACACCATTTTGTCCATTAAAGCATAAATTTTTGTGAGAATGTTGGCCTAAAAGTACTTCAGGCCAGGCCTGCCCCTAAATAAAATTGTAATATTTTGATAGGTTTGGATGTATGGAATAATATAACATAGGACTTTTTTAGGGGCACTCCTGCCCTAGGGTCGAAATTCACAAAAAAAACCTACAAAAAATATGAAAACCAGATTTTAATAATCTGCTTCAAATTTATACATTCAAATCTTATAGTCAGACTTACTCAGTTGATTTAAGCGCTGACTGTTACACTGTGCGAACTAACTTTTTAAAGATTGGGGTTTCCAATCCACCTGGTACCACACTTTCAAAGTGTTAAGTCTTCGCCTTATCAAAGGCTATTTTCATATATTTTTTTTATAGACTTGTGTATTTTGCTTCAATTATCTATCCTTTATGCATGCTCATTCTTGATATAAGAAACACTAAAGAAATATCAAATCGTAACAATCCAAAGTACAGTTGTCAGTCAGGCGGAACAAACCTCAGTATAAGCACACTTTCTCGAGGACAATTATAACTCACTCTATGTTACTCAATACAGGTATTCTTGGAGTATTGAGCTGCGAAGAATTTCAATTGTATATTATATTATTTAGAATTTAATCACCATGATTTTGGCTACAAATATCAGTAATTGTACTCCCTTAGATTTCATTTAGGCCTATATAATTTGCACACATTAATGGCACGTTTTATTATATTCACAGCTAAAAGAGCCTTGCGACATAAAGAAAAGAATTTTAGAGACAATAAACATTACCATTATGGACATAATTGAGAAGTTAAGACAAATATCAATTATTACATTTGGAGATAACAAATTCAGGAAATCAATGAAATGGTTTCTCATACCTCTACTCAGTGAAAAAAAGACAGGAAAAACATATTATTATATGTGTTCAGCCTAATGTCATTAATTGGAATGGAAATTGACAATGTTTTTTGTAGAGAAAAAAACCAAGCCCGGTCCTATAGGTCAAATTCCTATTTAGAATGAAGTGATCCTTTACTTAATCAACATCATAATAATAGAGGATATCTATATTGTGTTATTTGATATTGGCTTTATCCAGCGAGTAGAAATGGAGCATATTTGCCAGGCATTACGAGCAAATATACACTTTTTCAATGAGTTGGATGAAGTCAATATCAAATCACACAATTATAGATGTTCTATTTATCTCATACGTTTTTTTCCACAAAATTACAGATAACCCCTTTAAAACTATATGAACGATTTCTATTCAAATTGCTGACATATATATTGCTGATGTTGTTCTGCTGATGTGGACATAAAAGAAAGAAAGTCGTGTACCGGTAAAAAAAATCTTTGCTATCTGCGTTTTTTTAATTTTAAAAATGTGTGACAATCTGTAGGAGGTCTTTTAAACTTTCAAAAGCTTACAGTTGTTAGGACCGAGGAATCATGAATTTTACACTGTTATTCTTGGAATGGTGGAAGTGCAAACGGTGCTAAGCTAGGCCACCTAAAACTACAAGTACATGAAGATTCCTGGTAAGTTACACATACATTATCATAAGGAAACAAAGTAAAATGTATGAAATGTGTCTATATTAAGGAATTTGCAACAACAACTTAACTGCTAGGCCTAATGTTTTTTGAAAAAAAGAAACAGGGGTGCCCATACCAAAATAAGGTACAGATTAGGCATACCTATCTTGGGTAAAAATAGGCACAAAAAAAGTATACTTAAAGTATGCAAGTTTGGAACCACTTGTACAAGTATAGGTAGCAAATTGGTACACAATAGGCATACCTAAAGTATACCTAAATCTAATGATAGGCACACATTAGGTATCATAAATGCACAATATTGGCACACAATCGGATAGGTACCTTCTAGGCATGCCTAAAATGTGCCTATAATCTACCTAAAAGATACAAACTTCAAAAGTATACCTAAAGTATGCCTACAGTTTACATACCAAAAAAAGAGAATATTGGCACATGATCAGATAGGTACCTTCTAGGCATACCTAAAATGTGCCTATAAATCTACCAAGAAGATACCTTCAAGACTGTGCCAAAAGTATACTTAACAGGTCTAGGCGGCCTCTGTTTTTGGAGGATAGATTTTATCCTCTAGAAACAGAGGATGGAGGTGTCGCCACCTACCGGACTTTTCAAAACAAAGGGCAGTCTAAACCAAACAAATAACAGCAACTCTTGCATCTCTTATCCCAGTTTATGTACCGTACTCTGATTTTTCAACCAAAACAAATAAAAGATTAAATTTCATACGATGATGGTTAAATATAGGTATTTAAATCATTTTAACATTTTTGGTCATTTGCTGTCAATAAATTATTCATTTGAAAGCTTTGTTAAAGACCCTTTCCTGTCTGAAAATTAATTATAGCCAACCTCATTTTCCGGTACCATAATTATGTGTTAACAGCATAAAAGTTTTAAAAAACATATTTTTGAAAAATTCAGTTTCATCATGTATTATTTCATTTAATAAGACGGTTGAGGAATTTTTTCTTTGAAGTTTGCTCTTCTGCATGGGACTACAGTGGGCGGAGCTACTTTCCGTTCTGTATTAGTCTTCTATACTGTTGTATGTGTATACATCTAATAAAACTGAAATATTAAGACCCCTGAAATAAATTAGGATCAATCTCCATCTACAGCAAGGTTAGACCGTCCCCCTTATCAGTTAAGACTGACTTAAATTCAATTGCGTGTACCCGTTGTCAAAACTAATCTGACTGAAACTTACGTTGTCCGTGGAAATATATATACTGCGAATGCATGGTCCCCGTCGAGGCCTCATCTAAGAACTCTAGCGGAAGTTTAGATGCTGCATAGCTAAAAAGTGGGATTTTTTTTCTTATTTCCTCTAAATAATATTTATTTTATCTTTGCTTAAATTATCAGGCAGAGTGTATTTTGTCTTTACAGTACGTTTTCTTTTGTGTTTCCTTTTCCTCTAATCTTTAATTAAAAGAAATATGAAAGTAATGTTATTAATGTATTGTTTGAGCATTTAAGTGCCTTTTTATTTGTCCTGATAGGGAAAAAACATAAAAATTAAACAAAATAACAAGAAATATTGAGTAGAAATGAAGCGCAAGAAGTGCCAACTTTGAAAGCGTATTGTAAAAATTCTAGACATAGAATCTCAAATCGCCACATACAATTGATAGTTTAATGTCTGATCTTTTATTTAATTGTACTCTGGTGCTTGCACTTTTTGATTAAAGGTAGGCATGCGGAGTTTGAAAATTACCTGTGCTATCCTCTGAAATCAGAAGATAAACTATCCGACATTGCATTGCGATTTCCATATATGGTAAAAAATTTGGCTGCCATATTGAATCTAGTTATCCTCCAAAAACGGAGGCCGCCCAGACCTGCTTAAAGTATGCCTACAGTTTAGGTACAAAAAAAAGCACAATATTGGCACACAATGCAAACATTCAGATAAGTACCTTATTAGTATACCTAAAATGTACCTACAAGTCTACCTAAAGTATGCCTACATTTCTATCATATTGGTACTTAAAAAGAGTGTGCCAAAAGTATACTTCAGGTATGCCTATAATGTACCTATCAAATAGGCACATTTGAGGCAGGTCTATATTAAGGAAAAATTTGACAATAATAATTATCAGGTACAAATAAAAATTTATTGCATGATACTACATGAAAATATATGAAAAATACTTCTTTAAAAATCCTCTCTATAAACAGAATCTATATATATAACAAATCCCCTATATTAAAAAAATTAATATTGTTAACTCAAACAAAATAATGATATTTAATACATTCTTTGCAAGAAAAAAGATAAAAAATAAACGCACCTTTTAAGGCATATTACAATACATAAAGTAATTTTAATACACAAAGTCATTGTAAAGGTACTGAAAATATACTCCATTTCTTGTCTTTTTTTTCCCCACACATTGTTCACTTGAAATTCATGTTATCTTCATTATTTTCATAGAGTTCCAACCCATCACAGAATTTTCTGCTTTGTAATACACCTTTTACCAGGGTAAATCCTGATTGCTGTACAGTTGTGATTTTCATCTGGACTCCATAAAAAAACAGATCCTCCATTTGAATGTACAATGCAATTTCTTCTTTCCTCTTTCATGCCATTTCCTTCAATTCTGAAAAAGTTGGTGCTAATTCACTTACTGAGTTACATTTGATGCTTAATTATTTTCAAAAAGATTAAATAGATGAAATCCATGCCTGGGTCTATTCCCCATTTTCAAAAGGTGAGTTATTTCCCCTGAAGGGAACTCTTTTACTGTGTTTAATACGCATGCGCTATAAATAAAGTCACTTCCGCGGACGTTCTTGATGTAAACATGTTCATGGTATAATGCCTCTGTCATATGGAAAAATGTTATTGTGTTTGTGAATAAAAAGAAATCTTAACTGATTCGTATTTTTTTTTTAAATTGCCCACTCATAGTCTCTTTCTGGATTTGTATTAATCTGTATAGTAGTATAATAAGGCGCTGTGTGAGCCCCCTCCCCTTCTTACAAAAAAAAAAGAAACAAATTACTGATAAAATGCTGATGCATATTCGAATAGGCCTATTTAAAAAAAAAAAAGCTAATTTTCGGTAGTGGATGTTCTGTAGACGGATCATCATTATTTACAAAATGTGCAGAACAAATATAAGAATTTTTAGTTTTTACGCATTAATCTAGCCTGCTGCAGCCATATTTTCTTCTCTGCATCTCTAGGAATTTTTTGGAGACTGATGACATGTCCATCTACAGTTTTACCCCTGAAATTGCTGCATATACAGCAGTAGTTCGTCTTCCGCGACCGATACCAAGAAACTGCGTTTTTGCTTGATTGTATGTCACAAAATAGAACTTTTACTTACAAGAACACATTTGGTGACAATTAAAGGCCTATTTCATTTGAGTTAACCGTGTTTCCAGAATTTTTTATATGTAAAATAATTGATTCACTGCATGTATAGTATTAAAACTTTGAATGGAATTCTAAATGAATAATTTAATCTCATGTGCTCATGTAACGAAGAAAGACTAATTAAAATAGCATCGACCTGAATTCGTGTTACATATGTCGTATAAAGTCTGAGTTGCATTTAATCAAATTGATACAATAATTTCCTAGCGTATTTCTTGTTAATTAACGGAAAACATTCTTTTCTCAAGTGTTATTCATGTTTTACTTTTGATATTGAAAATGTTCATTGAAAGACAGGTTGCCCCCCCCCCCCCCCCAACACACACACAGTTTATACTACGGTAAAGTTATATAAGGGAAATGTAGTATTGTATGCCAAGGAACTGGTACTGAAATAAGTAGCTTTTCGACCTTGGGCAAGGTTTTTCTTTGCTTGTCAACTTTTCCAGTTAAGAAAAAACATATTTCTTTGGCTGCCCCCCCTTTTTTTCTTCTTCTGTTTACCAACAAAACTTCAGAGTACTGAAGATTACTTGTTGGTGCGCATGCGTGACCTAAACTTATATAAATAGAAACAATATAAAGAAAAAAAAAAAGAAATGTGCTTTTATTTACATTTTAAAGACGATGCTACATGCCTGGCTAATTCGTATAGCTTCCTAGAAAGGGGGGGGGGGGGCAACAGACCCTTTATAAAATCGCTTATTATCTAAAAAAAAAATTGCAAACCGTTTCCTTCTTTTATAATTTTTAATGCAGCGTGTAAGTTGATCACTATTTTGTTGGATTATCGTAACGTGTAGTCCGCGGAAGTTATGCTAGTGTAGAAGAGTTCCGATTTTGAGGGGAGATAACTCACTTTTTAAAATGGGGAATAGGGGAGGGGTCCGGGGAGTCTCGAACTCCCTTCCTATTTGCATTATTGTGTTATTATATGTATAAATAATTAATCAATTAAAAGTGATTTGGACACACCCCCCCCCCCACCCCCCCCTCCCCGCGAAATCTGGATCCGCATCTGAAATTCCTAAAATTTATAATGGAGTTTGATAAGTGGTGACTAATTTTACTCTTATACATTAATCATTATTTTTTTTTCAAGAATCAGATTAGATTTTATACTTACTGACAGAGTTATAGCCTTTATGCATTTCTCTCAAGTTTAGAATGACTACAGCCCTGGGACAACATTTTTGCTGGAGAAAAAAAAAGTTTGTTCATGAAAGTATGTGACATTATTATTGACAAACACTCATTCATATACATACTTATTTTTTAAATATATTATTGAAACATTGTCACTGAATGAAATGATGTGTGTCATACCCCCCCCCCTGCATGAACCAAGTGGAGAGCTTGGGGTTGAGATGATTTTAGGTAAACTTATTACATAAATTCAAATCAATTAATTATTTTGGATAAATGCTGTAATTTTGATACTTTAAACATGTTAAAAATTATTGACCCCCCCCCCCCTTTTTTTTAAAAAGAGATGTTTACTTAATTTACATTTCAAACTTCATATACCTGGTACCAATGATTTAAGGACCCTCTCTACACTGCACCCTAATTTCAGGGTATTTGCGTGTAGTTAGACTGACCCACCATTTGACATAAAAAAAGAATAAATTGTAATTTGCACTGTATGACAAAATTTTAAATAAATCCATGTATTCTAAACATATGTTAGACCAAGATAGAGTAATTGAAAACTTTATTTGCATGCATTTTCTCCATTTGAATAATCGAAAGCAATTTTTCTTTGTCATTACTTCACCGTCTTCAAAGATTTTTCCGCCCCGTGGGGATCTGGGTTACAATAGGTCCTCAGTATCCCCTTGTTTGTCGTAAAAGGCGACTAAATGGGGCAATCTTTCGGATGAGACCGTATAAACCGAGGCCCCGTGTCACAGCAGGTGTGGCATGATAAAGATCCCTCCCTGCTCAATGGCCCTGAGTGCCGAGCATAGGCCTAAATTTGCAGCCTTCACCGGCAATGGTGACGTCTCCATATCAGTGAAATATTCTGGAGAGGGACGTTAAACAGTATACAATCAATCAATCAATCAAAGATTTTTCCTGGATAAAGAAGGCAGGCTCCCTATATTAGAAATGGATTAGTTTATTTCAAAGTAGCCTCCTTTACACTACATAATTTTCTCAAAAGTCCAAAAAACATTTTTCGTCAGTGTATAGAGGGTTCTTAATTTCACACAGTTCATTTGAATTTCTGTTTGTTATTATCGCCATGTCCATGCAGAGGCTACTGTGCATAACCTATTCCCTGATATTGACACATTAAACATGTTAAACGTAATATTTAAAAAAAGACTCTGAAACTGTGAAACACTTCTTAAAGTCTTGTTACACATTTGGTTAAACAACATTATTATATCTAAAAGGCTTTACATCATGTGTAGGCTGTAGCGATAGCTGCACGGCCATCTTGAAAACTGAATCAAAACAAACCAAAAATCTACGATACAAATACCTAGAATTTCGCAAAATCTACACTTGATATTCACATTCTAATGCATTCTTTAAGTGCACAAATACATTAACAACAAGCAGCATAAAAATTTACACTGAAATAAACACTCACCGACCAATAATTCTCTGATTTCTTTTTGAGATTTTCATCTCGGCAAATTTTCAAATCGTCTCTGTAATGTCCGCGCTATCCACTGACCAATCATAGACTTCGCTGGAGTCACGTGATTTCATTAAAGTTTATTAAATTATTCATAAAATAGTTCGTGTAAACAATAAATAATTATGACAATGAACGTTTAACAATGATTTAATGGCCCCCCAACTTTAATTGAATGCCGATTGCGATGAAATCCTTGAAATTTAGAGTGGCTATTTTGGGCAAATAATTGAACCGCCATCTTGAACACCATTAATTTTGTGTTTGTTTACACAACTAATCACTGTCAAATTGATTAGGCCCCCCTAATTTTGTTTTCATTATTTAATTTCCCTACGTGTTAGATTTCAACTAAAATCTTAATTAATGTAACTGACACCCTACACACTTCCATACATCGAAATACATGTAAATTATACCATGTATACAATCCATGTATGCATACTATGTGAATAATTATAAATTATGTATTTTGTGCATCTTGGGGGCTATTATTTGTATGAAATTTCTGACTTGATATTTAAATATACACATATTTTTTTACTGCTACATCTTAAGTATCGGTAATAGTTAAAACATCTGTATTTATTTCATTCTGTAATTTTTTCTTTTGTATTTTTACCCATTACGATTGGGCTGAAAAATCTAATCAAATCACCCCTTTCAGTTTGTCATGTATGTGGAGAACTGCACGTGATACACGTACAAAATTTCTGCAGGTGAAGGTCATCGGGTGTATTAACACCTGTGTCACTGAAGAATACCGTGGAAATCAACATCGTTTTGTATACAAAGATAAAACAATGTCTATTTTAAAATACACCAGTAACTGGACTTATGGATATAAATTATCACCCTATAAAGTTAATTTAAACATCCTAAACATTTTTGTATTTACAAAATGTACAAGAGAGAGAGAGAGAGAGAATGAGGTGGTCGCGTGATGGGACCTCTACTGGACATCACATGTGTATATAAATTTTATTACTGATAATTTATAATACAAAGTTGTATCTGTTACAACTAGAGGGGTTTGCTAATCCAACCTGGTTTTGAAAAAATGTATTTGGTTTTTAAAACGGTTAAAATAATCATAGTTTATCAGACTGGTTTATTTACATAGTTAAAAAAACATTCATTTATCATTAGGCCTAATTTGTTTAAGAGCAAAAGAAAGATTTTAAAGAATAATACAGCAAGAATAATACTGAGAAGCATTGTAACTATGGAGATTTGGTTGTTGGTTACATGACTACATGTCCACTTCACTAGGTGCACGGACTACCTGGTCTCTCTGTTGATTACCTGTGTATTGTATGCGTTCAAGTGGAAAGTGATTTCCTGTTTCGTAGGTTAAAGCTGAACACTTCTCATAAATAGGCACTGTCAGACGGGTATATAAACCATTCGCTTTCGTTACACCCGATTGCACACTCGAAACTCGGGGGAGACATGTAGTACTCCTATCGTGGTCTTAGATTTTCGCGTTTATCTCTTGTTTTTATGTGCATTTTCTGTTTGTAAATAATGTATTGACCTGTATTTTCCATGATACTTTTGTCCTGTTTTGGAAAAAAATACGTAAAATTTGATAATTTCATCGATATTGAGTAGCACGCTTTGTAAGATGTACGTCTGCACTAGTCGGATCTCTATAGTAAAAGACATTAAACTGACTAGCGATCTGTTCCTTATATACGAGTTGTAGGGAGAGCATTGAAGAATGAGAAATATGGCGGACTAATGCCTATTTACGAGTAGTGTTCAGCTTTAATGTATACATATTTCAGAGTAGTGCAGAATTAGTTTTATAAATGCAACAAGTTGATAAAATTACACGTAAAAATCATTTAGCAAGCGGAGGGGGGGGGGTTAATAGACAGTACCCCTTTGTCTCAGAAAATGTTAATCAAACTTATTAAGAACTCTGTAGGGCAAACTGGGGCATATTTTAAGAACAGAAATGGATCTTTAACTTTTATTTTCCCTAAGAAGATGAACTGAATTAATGATAATTACATATTTGACATTTGAGTGCATCAGTGTTAACACCCCCTCCCCATTTTTCCTTTCCACAACACAACAGTATACATTATAATGAGTTCTTGCAATAATGATGTGAAATTTGAAGTATAATTTAAATAAAAATCAAATGCACAAATTGTTGAATGATAATATAAGAAAATAAATAATAGAAAGTGGTTACTACTCCCCCCCCTACAAAAAAACCACAGTCTTCTATTAATAAAGTATTTATATTCAGGCACTTTGAAAAATGACTAAGTCCAAAGTAGGTACATTTTAGGTACACTGGGAAATATTTAAGTCCAACATAGGTACATTTCTGGCACACTGAAAAATGACAAAGTCTCAAGTAGGCACATTTCAGGCACACTGTAAAACGACAAAGTCCAAATTAGGTACATTTTAGGTACACTGAAAAATGACAAAGTCTAAAGTAGGCACATTTCAGGCACACTGTAAAATGACAAAGTCCAAATTAGGTACATTTTAGGTACACTAGAAAAAAATTAAGTTCATTTTTGGCACAGAATAGGTATGCCTTTTCTGTACCTATAATAGTAGGCACACATTAGGTACTGAAAAGGCACAAAAAAAGTATGCCTATATGTACCTTTTTTTTGTATGGGTGGTTAACATCTGTCTTTACAGTTACTGTATACTTTGATAAAATTTTACACTTCATTGAGGTATACTAATCTTTATCCTGCTTTCATCAAAATTCTTGCTCAATATCATACATTTTATATGGCAAGAACTTTTACAAATTAAAGTATGACAAGAATCTTTACAAATTAAAGTATGATAATTTAAATCTTGAAGTGACGCTTGGAGGGATCATGCCCAAACTGGAAGTGCTGTTGATTATAAGCATAGGTTTATCTCACGGGCAGCATCATCTAAATGAATGAGATAAATAACAATATGTGCCAAGCACTTCAAATTAAATGTTAATTGTCATAAATGTTGACATTGGGTAGTAATGTGAAGCACCAAGTTATCAAGTAACACTATGGATCCTGTGTATATAGAGAAAAGAGATGTTAACTAACAAACTAGAGCCGAGCTCGTTGGAAAGCAATGAGTAGGTCTTCCGTTGGAGCTGTGGACAGGAAGTGCCAACCTTGGGTCAAGGTCACTTCACTTTCTTATAAGAACAACCTCTATTCTCAGGATAAGCATCTTGTGAATCTTAATTATAAAGTTATGCTTAAACATTTTTTCTCTCTGTCAGTGACCTTGATTTGCCAGAGAGACCTTCATCAAGGTCATGACACAACCTCTAAATATAAATAATCTATGTTTCAAGTTCGAGCCTCCAATGATTTTTATTTACTAATTCGTAGCATGGAAAAAAAAATATTTTTTCTGTCAGTGGGTGACCCTGCTCTCTACGGAATAACCCTGGATTTGTGTCAAGACAACCCCTCAATCTCAAACAACTTTTAGTGATTAGAAATTTATAAGCCTGACAGGAATTTTACAACTTTTTCTGTCAGTGACCCTGAATTTGTTAAAATGGCATTATTTTTAGGCATCTGGCCTGGGGGCCATAAAACTTAGACGAGCTTACTTTTGATCTCAGTCTCACTTTTCCCAAAGGAATTAATAGAGGAAAAGTGAGACTGAGATCAAAAGTGGGCTTTTATGGCCCCCTGGCCTGAAACCAGATAAGCAATCTGTTTCAAGTCTGAACTTAAAAAATTAAAGGCCAGATTGAATTGATACTATTTTCTGAGTTAAATAATACAAAACCTTTTTGTCACAAGAAATCTCTGTATCAAGTATGAGCTTCCAGATAATCTCGATTACATATATAAATGGCCTGGCTCGGACAAAACATTAAGTCTTTCTCTAGTGACCTTGAATTTGCCGATATATTGCCTTGAACAAATGCCAGGACACACCCTAAGACCATTGGAAATCTTTGTATCAAGTAATATGAGCTTCCAGATTCTCCATAAATTTAATGCCTGGCCTTCTGGGAAAACCTTGAGAGGCAGAAGGACAGCTGGACAGTGAAACAGACAATTCCTAACCCACCCCCTAAATACACAATCACTATGTTTGCGGGGGTACATCTTCCTATGTTAAATTTTGAATACCTATTCTGGTCATGATTTGAAAAACAGTTATCTTTATTACATGTATTTCAGGAAGCTTTCATAAGTATGGTTTCTCACTCTTGCCCAGAAGTTCCTGAGAATAATATTTTAAAAGACCCCTTCCTATTTTTAGCCGGTCTCATTGCTCATAGAGTAATGCCCAGCTATTGCAACGGTGAGCAACAGAAAATGCTGCCTCTTCACCGCCAAATTGAGTTTACCAGTAAAAATATATTACGTATGCCCAGCCACTTTTTAGAAAACAAAATCCATTCAAACACCTTGAGAAATAGTAAATCAAATATTTCTATCAAAATATTAAATTGTTTAATATTTTTCCTGGCTCCTTTGACTAATATTTTACAAAGCAATTTAAAAGGTTTTCACGGGCTCCCTCGCGAAGGTAAATTTACGAGTAAAAATATAGTATGTTTGCGCAATCACCTTCGAGGCAATACAAACACTGAAATAGACTTTCAAAGTTATCTGAAATTGTCAAAAAATAATTATAAGACAATACTTTTTATCGTCTTTGACGATTAATTATTTGCTTAAAATTTGCGAAAGGTTTTCATCAGGCATCCCTGTCTGCGTCATATTCTATAAATAAAGGTTGTACCATCAGGTTATCACAAATGCGGGGAACATCATTAATGACTTGATGTATGCAAAATTCCCCGCTGGGGACACATCTGTGCATAATCGTTTGACCTTAAATAATCTTGCTGCATCAGTGTTTATTTACTTCTGTTAGTATATAAACCTCCGAAACGATACTTGTGACAAATATTTTACGCTGTTGAATTCTAGCTACATTTTAATTAATTTTTAAAACTTTTTAATGCTAAATATGATATAGATATAATTATTTTCTCAATGTCCGAATCGGCTTGTTTTAAAACTGTCATCGCGGTCATAGTTCATTACCCTGTAAATGAGCTCGGCTTTCAGTACTTCTGAGTACTTTGATTACTAATCGTTTTTCTACATTATCTTCATTTTATACCCCCCCCCAAAAAAAAGTATCGCCCGCATGGCACAGTGTTTAGAGTGTCAGCTCTCTAGTAGTAAAGTTAAGAGTTGATCTTTACATCATGGGTTGACCTGTCCTTCGGATGAGACCGTATAAAATGAGGTCCCATGTTGCAGTAGGTACTGACTGGCTGTTCTGTTCTATTTATGTAGGATAATTCTGGCTGTTCTTTTTACGTAGGATAGACGGGGTTGAAAGTCCCTTCTATAGTATTAGTATATTATAGTAATAGCTTTACATTCAATAAAATTAAACTCAATATTCCACAAATAAAATTTATTCTCCCTTTTCCTTTCAAAGTTTGGGCAAAGGGGTGGGGTGGGGAGAATCATGGTTTATACATACAGGGTGTTTCACAATATATGTCACACATCTAAATGGGCATAATCTGAATATCGAGCAAGATACCAAATCTTCCAAAACACCATAGGTAAGGATATCGATCCAAAATTATGATATCGCAAAGTATCGGGAAAATTATAACATACTCTGAAGTAACTCATTATATAATCGATTATGCCATAATATCAGCTGTTCTCAAAATGGAGTACAACTTGCAGCAAAAATTTGTTGTAAACTTTTATTATAAGAATATCCTAAAATATAAATATTGTACAGGATGTGATAATGAAAAATATTCAGACCAGAAAATGCGAAGTTTTCATATATTAACAATAATTAAAAGTTTGAATCAGATTAATTTTAATGTAAAGATGAAAGACAGTTAAATCCTGTCAACCCCCACCCCCTAAAAAAATCAAGAAGAGATGAGAACAATATCAAAGTGAAGTCAATCGTTAAGAAGACCTCATGAAAGTTAGATCTGAGTTTAAAGAAATGTACTGTAACAATGCCGGTAAGTGTATCAAGTGTATTTAGAAATCTTCAATTTGATTTAAGTGTGTCTGTATACAAGATTTCAGTATTTTAAGCCAATTGACATTCAGAGTCGATTTAAGTTTGCCAGATTGACTGAAAGGAAGAGCGAAAGAAGTGGACACCAATTAACACATACCGATAGTTCTAAAACGACACATTTATTTAAATGCAACTTTAAATAAAATAGATATGCACTTTGGGGGTTCTAAAAAGCCAGATATTATAATATATAAAACAAAAAAAAGTCTCAAGTATCTTGTGAAGCTTACAAAACAATGGTCAGAAATCCCAATGCATTAGTCTATTTAGTTATTTAGGACAATGTTGGGAAACACTTGGAGAATAACATTTTAGGATGAGTTGCCATAGTAATTGAAGTAGAAAATGTTGGATACTTCTGACTCAAAAAAATAACTTTGAATATATGCTGATTCAAATGATATATAAAATGTATATGTAGCTTTTGTTGTCATTTATCTATCTGTCTTTAGATATGTGACACATATTGTGAAACACCCTGTACATGTAATACATTCTTAGTTATTATTTCGTTAGTCAGAAAGGCCCGAGGAGTTGCAATTTACTGATCATGATCAAAAATACGTTGTTTAATCGAAACCACATGGTTTTATACAAGCCGTTCAATTTATTTACATTTTTTTACGTGAAGGAGGAATTGCATGGATGAAAGATTTAAGAAAATTCTGGATGTACAACAGCACCCGTGCATGGACTTCATTTTAGTACTACATATTGTGCTTGAAGTTGAATAAAATAGGAAACGGACATTACATTTAATAGAATAAATTAGTTAATATATTAGTTTATATATTTGATACAAGAACTATCTGTTAAATATACATGTATGTATATGAACAAGGTGAGTCTCTCTCTCTGTCTCTGACTCATTCATTATTTTATTAACCAAGAAAAATAATGTGCGCAAGTTCATTATTTTAAAGAAAATACTCAATTACAGGCACATGATGTATATACGGTAAACGATACAAATGGTTTGACTATGCTGCTGGTTATGATTTTAACAAATAAAATAAAGTCGTAAAAATGTAGTACTTACATGTAATAATGATAAATTTGTAATATTCAGTAGCTGCAGGTTATTATAAAAGTTCTTAAATTTTCAGTTCTGGAAATACGATGCAGGTTTATTACTTCTTACATGTACATGTATAACCTGCTACCGATATTTAATCATGGAACAAATGAATTAAATATTAGCACACTATACATGCTTTTCTAAAAAATAATCATAAATTATGGGTTTTGAATTAATTAGTGAAATTAAATAAAATGAAAGAGTTGACACGATTTCAAACCCATTTTTCCATTTAAAACTATCAGAGTACACAATGTATTGTAACATCGAAGTGCCCGCAGCTCTCTGTGGCCATGTGCATGTAAACGAGGACTGGGCTACAACACTTAAGACACAAAGTGACAGAGCTAGATGAAACTGTTTGCTATATTACAAAGATGTGAATTATAGTATATTTGAAAGTAATATTATATATGTTTAATGTTATTTAATATTATAAACAAAAATAATAATAAATAGAGATTCAAAAGAGTGATGGTAAAAATAATATGTACGCAGCATGCGTAGTACATATCCATCACAAGACTTCTGTCACTAATTACAATTATTTGACGAAGCCCCTTTTCAATTACAATTGAATTAAAATATATATTTTTTAATTGTATTGTTGCGTGAACAGGCCAAAGAAAGCGATTAAAATTCAAAATGATTTTATGAAACCAGTGTTTGTAATTAAGATTATATAAAAGATCGGTAAAGTAATCTTTTTGATTTGATATAATTAAAAACATAATTTTTCATTAATTAATAGTTCTTTGTACAAAATAGATTATAAACGCGAGCACAAATACTTCCTTTGTTTAAGACCACAGGTGGCTAGTACACTGGTGACCTCGATCTGCAGCGTGGGATTTGCGCGTTGGGTTACATAACACTGTAAACATCGAGCTGAACATGGAGATCGTAATATGCATACAGCTAATGATTGTCAATCATTCAATGCATATAGTTTAAAATTACTCATACATAGTTTGTTGTAATAATAAATAAGAAAGATAGATTTAATATTCTCTGCTTTTAAACACTATTGAACTAACTAGAAAAAGAAAGACTAGTTGTAATAAATAACTTAATAGTGAACCATAAAGCATGTTTAAAACCTTATTTAAAAGAAAATTAATATTAAATACTGTAGGGTATATAATTGGTGGCAAGTCTGTTTAAGTTAAACACATGCAGAGGTCTGATTTCCTTTCCAAATGAAAAACGCTTAGCCTACATGAACACCACTGTTATACAATTCTATCAGTGAGGTTTATGATAAGGATTTTGAAATTCAAAAAAAGAATTAACACTGCAATCTTTTGTCAAAACGAGTATTAGAGATGTAAAACTTGGTTGCTAAAAGAAAATTAAAATCACTGCCAAATGTATACTTGAATGATTTTTATTAGAGGCACACTTTCCAGAACAATTTACAAGAGGCCCATGGGCCACATCGCTCACCTGAACACTGTGGCTAGGAAAAAGTAGAAATTGTTTTTTTATTAAAGAGTTTAAATCAAAAGGTAGTCCCATGACCAATCATAGCTTTGCTATTCTTGAGAAGATTTCTACAGAATTTTCCTATATATTTCTATGTAAAACTTGGGTCAGCCATTGTGGCCCCGCCCTACCCCCGTGGGTCATGATTTGAACAAACTTGAATCTACACTACCTGAGGATGCTTCCATATAAATATGATCAATTATGGCTTTGTCATTCTTGAGAAGATTTTTAAAGAATTTTCCTATATCATTCTTGAGAAGATTTTTAAAGAATTTTCCTATATATTTCTAAGTAAAACTTTGGTCGGCCATTGTGGCCCTGCCCTACCCCAGGGGTCATGATTTGAACAATTGAATCTACACTACCTGAGGATGCTTCCATATGAATATGATCAGTTATGGCTTTGTCATTCTTGAGAAGAAGATTTTAAAAGAATTTTCCTGTATATTTCTATGTAAAACTTGGGTCGGCCATTGTGGCCCCGCCCTACCCCAGGGGGTCATGATTTGAACAAACTTGAATCTACACTACCTGAGGATGCTTCCATATGAATATGATCAATTATGGCTTTGTCATTCTTGAGAAGAAGATTTTAAAAAAATTTTCCTATATATTTCTATGTAAAACTTGGGTCGGCCATTGTGGCCCTGCCCTACCCCCCGGGGTCATGATTTAAATAAACTTGAATCTACACTACCTGAGGATGCTTCCATATAAATATGATCAATTATGGCTTTGTCATTCTTGAGAAGATTTTTAAAGAATTTTCCTATATATTTCTATGTAAAACTTGGGTCAGCCATTGTGGCCCCGCCCTACCCCGGGGGGTCATGATTTGAACAAATTTGAATCTACACTACCTGAGGATGCTTCCATATGAATATGATCAATTATGGCTTTGTCATTCTTGAGAAGAAGATTTAAAAAAAAATTTCCTATATATTTCTATGTAAAACTTGGGTCGGCCATTGTGGCCCTGCCCTACCCCCGGGGGTCATGATTTGAATAAACTTGAATCTACACTACCTGAGGATGCTTCCATATAAATATGATCAATTATGGCTTTGTCATTCTTGAGAAGATTTTTAAAGAATTTTCCTATATATTTCTATGTAAAACTTGGGTCGGCCATTGTGGCCCTGGCCTACCCCAGGGGGTCATGATTTGAACAAACTTGAATCTACACTACCTGAGGATGCTTCCATATAAATATGATCAATTATGGCTTTGTCATTCTTGAGAAGAAGATTTTTAAAGAATTTTCCTATATATTTCTATGTAAAATTTGGGTCGGCCATTGTGGCCCTGCCCTACCCCCGGGGGTCATGATTTGAATAAACTTGAATCTACACTACCTGAGGATGCTTCCATATAAATATGATAAATTACGGCTTTGTCATTCTTGAGAAGATTTTTAAAGAATTTTCCTATATATTTCTATGTAAAACTTGGGTCGACCATTGTGGCCCTGGCCTACCCCCGGGGGTCATGATTTGAACAAACTTGAATCTACACTACCTGAGGATGCTTCCATATGAATATGATCAATTATGGCTTTGTCATTCTTGAGAAGAAGATTTTTAAAGAATTTTCCTATATATTTCTATGTAAAACTTGGGTCAGCCATTGTGGCCCTGCCCTACCCCGGGGGGTCATGATTTAAATAAACTTGAATCTACACTACCTGAGGATGCTTCCATATCAATATGATCAATTATGGCTTTGTCATTCTTTGGGTCGGCCATTGTGGCCCCGCCCTACCCCCGGGGGTCATGATTTGAACAAAGTTGAATCTACACTACCTGAGGATGCTTCCACATAAGTTTCATCTTTCCTGGCCCAGTGGTTCTGGAGAAGAAGATTTTTAAAAGATACCATTAAGTTTTCATTAATTCATAATTATCTCCCCTTGGAAGAAGGGTTGGCCCTTATTTGAACAAACTTGAATTCCCTTTACCAAAGGATGCTTTGTGGCACGTTTCGTTAAAATTGGCCCAGAGGTTCTAGAGAAGAAGTCGAAAATTTGAAAAGTTTACAGACAGACGGATGGACGGACGGACAGATGGACTACAGATAAAATGTGATCAGAAAAGCTCACTTGAGCTTTCAGCTCAGGTGAGCTAAAAACTATGAGCTAATATGTATTATGTCATCAGTGATGTGCGGACAGCTGATTTGTTGGATTCTTTTACCTCAGAGGAAAATGTTACTTATAGAGAGATATTTCATTAAAATGTTTAAGCATTATTTAAAGCTGACATGAATTCTTAAAAACGCCAACTTTTTCATCTATGTACGACTTGTTTCATACCAACTATAGCCGTATTCCGCCATATTTCTTTCAGATACCTTGTCTTATTGTAACGATATACACCCGAATGCCCTCGTTACACTTGAATGATTTTTTGACTTGGCTATCGACTTGTGCACATCTCCGATGGTAAAACATTTGAAAACACATGGGTTGATCAAGACATTTCAAAACCACACAACATAATAATCATATTTCTGAATAATTATAGATTTGAATCAAATGTAATTGAAAAAAGAAAGAAAATGCAAGTTTGAAAGAAAGATTTAGTTGCACGAGTACGCATTTTTACACTGCGCCAATTTATGCAGAATAAACATGAAATAAAAAGCACTAAAACCCGTAAACACACTTTGAAATTATTATCATTTGAATGGAACAAAACAATTAGCGTCTTTGATTTGCAGGT